>NC_028361.1:29863-162425 GCF_000741045.1 Vigna radiata var. radiata | reverse complement strand
TGTATCAGATTTTGTTCATTTTATTTAAACAATTTGAGTATACATTATTTGAACAAACTCTTTTTGATATTTTTGAATTTGGGAATTTATGTTACAGATTAAACTATTAATTTTTTGTTGATGTTATTGAGTACTGATTCTCTTTTTTTTACTAATATTTTTTTATTGATTGTCGAAATTGGTCTTTAACATAACTTTTTAGGAGTGAAATTTGTTTAAATTTAAATTATAGAAAATTTGTATTTTTTTTTATTTTAAAAAAATATAATTAAATGGGATAGTGAGCCAACCCGTTTACCCACCAACCCGTGGTGGGTCGGGCCAGGTTCAAGTTTTTCTGGCTCGCTAATAAATGAGCCGGGTTGGGTTGGTTCACTAAGTGACCAACCCGTGGTGGGCCGGGCCGGATTGAGCCGGATTACCCGTTTTGACAGCTCTACAATATATGACTAGTCCGTTGTTGAAAGCTTATACCCTTCTACATATTTATAATATGACATCCTTTAAAAACTTCACAAAATATTTTCTTCAAGTCCTAAAAATGTTAATTCAGCATACAACAATAAAAATTAAAATAACTTATTTTCTTACGGGAAGTGTATATGAAAAGCCACGTCAGAATTGCGTAATATTCGTAAGCGAGTAGAATTAAAGGAGAAATATACATGTTCAAAATCAAATCAAATAAATATAATTATTTATAAAAATAGAAAAATTTCAATGGACATTATCTATTTAATAAATTTAATTATTTATTTTCATCGATTTTTAGAAAAGACATTATCATTTTGACATCCAACAAATTTTTACACTCACTTTGTATTCATTATTTCATCCTTCAATCTATCTTTTTTATACAAATACAAAAATTTAACTTTTTAATAACTAAAATACTTCTAAAAATAGATTGTCAAGTGCTACATTTAGCATTAAAAAAAAACATTTTTCTTTTAAAAAAATCAATATATTTTAAATAAAATTTTATATTAAACTTCATTCATACTATTTCTTAGTTGGCTAAAGCATATGTTATTATTACATAAAAATCACTAACTCTCTCTAATAATAAGTCTCTCATACTTAAATATCACACCTTCGAAAATTCCATATATAAAATATATTAACCACAACAAATTAATATATATTAAAAATTTAATACATATTAAGTAAAACAATCATTTACATTAACATATATTAATTACAATAATTTAATACATATTAATCATATAAAAAGCTCACATTAATAACAATAATAATTCATATTAAAAGTAACAATAAATTCACATTAAAAGAACACAATAACACAAAAAATGTTATTTATGTCACTTAACTTGCGTTTGACGGCTAAGAAAGTCTAGTGATATTTATAGTAAATAAGTAAAAATGATTTAGGTCGAAAAAAAAAAATATTCAACATAATGTTTTCTATATATATCATATTCAGGATTATTCTTCTCATCTCTCACTGTGTAATAACAATGAAAACGCTCTTGCCTTAGGTTTGATATCTAATAATGAAATGATTGTGGTTTAGGAATTCATTTTTGCGTTATAGTTGAGTTTGTTTTCTCGTTGAGGTTTGTTTGTTCATTTTTACATTTTCATTTGTGACTTGATTGTTTATTAAGGAATCCAGTCATGACTTTCTATCAATGTTTCATTTGTTTTGTTTGGCATGTTTGCTTTTAAGAATACATTGTAGTGGATTCATGATATTTAAAAACAAAATCAAACATCCATTTTCACCTTTGTTATTTCTATCACTAAATAAAACAAATTCAATAAAATAGACATTTCAGAACTTGATGTAAATTATGATGTTGAATATCAAAGGACAAACTTTTTTACAAAGTTGAAGAATGGTCAAAATAGGAAAGACAAACTTAGAATAAGATCTTATCGTTTAAAAAAGAGATTAAGTTGAACAAATTCAATATTATTTAAGTTATAAGAGTATTGAATACTCTTGAACTTACATATCTCAATCTTCACCCTAAGTTGAAACAAATTTATAAATATTAATTTTACTATAACTTTCTTTACTAATAACATAAATTTACATCGAACGTGGTAATGTTTGACATAAATTGAAACATTTACATCAAACATGTAATAGTGTGTGATGTAACTTTACTTTGTATATTTTGCTTGTGATATAAATTTATGTATCTTTCAATAATGTCAAACATATCTCTATTGTAAAAACAAACTCAATATAAATATCTTTATTATTAAAAAAAAATTTAAACATATTATATAATTATTAATTTCTTTAAAATAACCATAATTAATTCTTCAATTCACGATACATATTATATAATTTTATAAAATTAAATATATTATATAATTTCTTATATATCTCAATTGACATAACTATTTAATGAATTACTTAATAAGTTCATAAAGTTTATAACATGATATATTAAATTTTCATACGTGACTAAGACATGTGTTATTATTAAATAGAAATCACGATGTTCCTCTAACAATAAAATATTCATACTTTTTTAAAATTTTGTATATAACTCACAAATTGCATAGACTAACAACAAGTTGGCCTACATTTGGTTTGCATAACTCACAGACTTAAATTACTACTAAAATGCATTTGCATTAACACATCTCCTTTTGTGTGTTTATTCTAAGTAACTTGTTTATTTGCATTTGTTTTCTATTTATCCAAAAGTAGTTCACTCATTTATTTCTAATCTGTCCATAAATAATTCCCTTACTTTTATTTTTTTTCTCTGATTTCAGTCTAGTTCAAAATCATTTATAATTTCAATAGATCTGTATTTAAAAATTAGAAGTTACAAAATTATGAATATTACTTATTTTAATAAGTAAGTTTATAAAATTTGTGAGTTATACTAATTTAATTTAATTAAAATATATTTATCAAAATTTTGCACCATATATAGTATTTTACAAAAGAAAACAAATAATTTATGATGAAGGTATACGGTCGACTCCTGAACTCACAAGTCAAATGCTACATGAGATAAGTTAAAAAAATTAACTCACATTTCTCATACAAAGCGAGCCGACTTAAACACTTTATGTGGGTTAAATGACGAACACATCAAAACCAGACAAATTCACGTACATTCGTATCAAATACAATAAATATAACTACTTATAAAAATTCTTCTTACACAATTTTTAATCATGTTTAATAAATTAATTAATTAATTCATCAATTTTTAGAAAATAAAAAAAATAAGTAAAATTTTATATTAAAAAGTCTCTGTACTTCTAATGCGAGTAAAGATCTTTTAGAAAATCTCTTTTTAAGTTTGAAAGATCTATGGTACCTTCTATTTAAGTGTAAAAGATCTTTAACACAATACTCTTTCAAATTAGAGTTACACCATAATAAATACTATTGCTACATATACATTATGAACTCTTTTTTTATATAATAATTTATAAAAGTTTATTCTTAAAACACTAGCTCCTAAAATTCAATATATGATATATATTAAGCGCCATAATTTAATACACATTAAGTAAAACAATTAAATACACATTAATAACAATAAATTCACATTAACAAAAAATTAAAAATATAATACATAGAAAATGATTTTGTTTTTACAATATAAAATAAATACATCAAAATCAAATGTATATTATAATTAATCATTTCTGTAAAATCAATTGTAATTAGTTTCATGATTTCAAATACAACATACTTAATTTATTATACATAAAAAACAATTTGGTACATAGTAATTAACAGATATAGTAACCATAATAATTTTAAGAATATTATAGATGACAAACGACCAACCTAAATAATCATATATTTACTTTTATTAAAATTTCATTTTCTCTTTTAATTTATTCAACATTAATCTAATTTATTGTTATAATATTATGAATAAAATATTTCTTTAAATATCACAAAATCTCAATTCAGAAACTCTTCACACATTAATTACATATATTTTCTTTATGTTATATAAACCATAACATTATCAAAACATCATAACAGTATGGGGTTGATCTTAAAATTTAAAATATATAATGAGTTTTCATCTTAATGACCCAATTATCCATCAACTTTTAGATATCTAAAAATATTCTTCACCCAACATTAATACCATTTGTCCAACAATCCAAACTCTTAGAAAGCCAAATCCACTAAGTTTCTCCAACAATGATTCACTAATCCATAAAATGTAATGTCTAGAGTTTTATCTAAATTTTTTATTAATTATTATTACATTCACTCAATAAAAATAGTAATTCGTTCAGCCACTACATCATCTACTCTACTTTTTTTTTTTGAAAAAAAAAAACTAATAAGTACATCGTCTAGCTAGATATTATTGGCTTCTACTTAAATTTTTCTCTCTTTTAACTTTCATAGAATATCGTCTAGTTTTAAAATAAGAAACAAAGGTCAAATTTATTCATAATATAAAATCTGGGTTTCAGATTCTTTATTTGGAGATATATATAAAAAAAAAACAAAGTCAACTGCAAATCCATGTGCACCCTAAGTCATAAAAAAAGAGGATCCAAAACATCCTTTCATCGTTTTGTCTACTCATTGATACAGACATACAGTTAAGGTCACGACTTAGGTTTTATGAAATGATGAGAATCTAGAGTCATTCAGATGATTTTGGGCAATTTTGAAGGCCTGCAATCCAATGAAGGTGTTGTATCAGATCAGTGAGGTAACAGGAAGAGGATCCGTTGCATTCCACGGCAGTTCTTGCCATTTCTGACAGTTTATGTGATCTGTTTCTGATAGTCTCTGCTTCTTCCCCTACCATTATTCTTTTCAGTGCCTTCTCAAGCGCCTCACTGCCAACACCGTCTCCCACAATTGTAGCCCATTTTTTAACACCAACAGGGACCCCGATTTCAAGAATCTCGGTCAGTAACTTCTCATTGTAGAACTGTTCAGCAGAAACAGGTCAAGTGACCATGGGCACCCCAGCGGATACAGGTTCCAGCGTTGAATTCCATCCACAGTGTGTCACACTCCCACAGCTCGATGGTCAAGAATCAAAAGTTGAGGTGCCCATCCCCAAATAATCATTCCTCTTCCTTCTGTTCTTCTCTCAAACCCCTCCGGAAGCCATTCCTTGTCACTGCTCCTCACAACCCATATAAATTCTTGTCCCGAATCCTCAAGTCCCCTCGCTATTTCTCTCAACTGACTTTCACTGAAGTTGGCTATGCTACCAAAACAGACGTACACCACTGCGTTGGCTTTCTTCGAATCCAGCCGCTTCAAAATGTCCCCTTCGTCAACCGAGGCTTCCTTCCCTCGCTTGCCTTTGTGTTGCTGTTGGTTACACAGAGAAAGCGGACCTATGTACCACGCCCTCCGCCCCTGCAGCTTTTCATAATAATCAGCGTACACCTGCTCCAGTTCGTAAAAGCTGTTAACAATAACTCCCAAGCTTGCGTCCTCCGATTCCTTGATTGCCTTCAACAGTTCTGCGTATTTGGTTTCCCCGTCAGCTTTAGCGTAATCGGGCAACATCATCCTTGTCATTTGGATGTTTCCCGGAAGATGAGGAATAACAAATAGATCAGAGTCAGAAGACACATTGTTGTGAGGCTGGTAGAGTCGCAGACATTCTGAAGCACATAAAGCGAAGACACCGGTGCCATAAAATACAAGCCTTGGGATATTGAATGTAGCTGCAGAGTGAGATGCCCAGGGGTATAAAGCACTGGCAATAAGGCAGTGTGGTGAGTGTTGAAGAAGGAGGTGTTCGAATTGGTGCCGTAGCATGGTGATTGCTTTGAAGAAAGCGGATATGAAGTCTGGAGAGGGGATTGACTCTGTATTTTCGCATCCCTCAGGTAAGCCAGCCTCTGCACAGGGGAATTTGATGCTGACGATTTCTATCTCCGAGTCGGGGTCTAAATCTGAGCTTTTGCCTAAGGTCCCCCGAATAGTAGGCACGTTGAGCGGAGTGGTGACTATAGTTGCCCTCACCCCTCTTCCACTGAATGCTCTTGCCATATCACTCATTGGGATCAAGTGTCCTTGACCAGGAAAAGGAAGAAACATTACCTTTAGTTTTCCTTTCGCATCCATATTCCCCTCACTCACACTAACACACTGGATTTTATTTGCCCCTCAACCAATTCCTTCTAGCTTTAAAATATATAGCTAGTCCGTCTCAAGTTGTTTCCCAGCGGACACGGTTTCCTTTTTTCCCCAGTAACATGTAAAACTATAACAGATGTATCACTGTGTCGGAATTGGTCAAATAATAAAATACTGAACCGCAGTACTTGATCCTTCATCGATCCATTGCTCTCAATGGTCAAGACCACTTTTCGTCAGTTCAAAATTTAAAATACAAAGCAAAATACGTAATCCCTTGCGTGAGGGTGTTAGCAGACTTCGTAATCCCCTGCGTCATACCATGCCCTTTCAAACTAATTCAAACACGCGATTTCTATCTAGTTTTGTACCAACATTTCAAACTAATTCAAACATAGCATGGTGGTTGCCATGAAGAAAGCGGGTATGAGGTTAGGGGAGGGGATTGACTCTGTATTTTCGCATCCCTNAGGTAAGCCAGCCTCTGCAGAGGGGAATTTGACGGTGAGGAATTCTATAGAATGAGAGCTTTTTCCTATGGTCCGACGAAGAGTAGGTACGTTTTGTGGAGTGGTAACTATTGTTATCCTCACCCCTCTTCCACTGAATGATCTTGCCATATCGGCCGCTGGTATCAAATGACCATGTCCCGGAAAGGGAAATAGCATTACGTTTAGTTTCTCTTTCGCCTCCATATTCCCCTCACTCATACTAACAAACTCAATCAAATCCTTAAGGTTATCTTGTTTTAAATACCCTTTAACTTGTACATATGAATCTTCTTCTTACTCTGTGATCCAACTTCTTTCCTAATTTGGCTTTCTTGTTTACCATCTCTTATTTAACTTTATGTAAATCTTTCATGTGATAAGTTGCACACTAAATTGAAACAGATTCTTAAATAAATGTTTATTTCAATATAACTTTCTTTACTAATGACATACTCTTTTATGTCGAACATGATATACATAAATTTTGAGACATTTATATCGAACTTGAAGTAATGTCTGACATATATTTACATTATATGTTTTGTATGTAATGTAAATTTATGTATCCTTTAATAATATCAAACATATCTCTAATGAAAAATATTCAAGATAAATATCCTTATTATTAACAATACAAAAGAATTAAACATATATAATTAATATTTGTTTATGATCAATTATGATTAAATTTTTAATTCACCATACATATTATATAATTTATTATTTCAATCGACATAATTATTTACTGAATTATTGATTAAGTTTATAAAATCAATATTTTAAACAAAAAAAATTATATTAAACTTTTATATGTGACTAAGACATATGTTATTATTAAATAGAAATCCCAAGTTTCTCTAACAATGAAACTTTCATATTTAAATATCATACTTTCTAAAGTTTGTATATAACTTACAACTTGCATAGATTAACATGTTGACCTGCATTTGGTTTACACAACTCATATTGACTTGAATTCCTAAAATGCAACTGTATTAATACATCTCATTTTGTATGTTTATTGTAATACATTTCATTTTGTGTGTTTATTCTAAGTAACTTGTTAATTTGCATTTCTTCTCTAGTTCATCAAAAATAGCTCACTCGTTCATATCTAGTCCATCCAAATATAATTCTCTTACTTGTATTTTTTTCTTTGTTTGGGTGTATTTCAAAACTATTTATAGTTTCAATAAGCTTGTATTTAAAAATTAGAAATTATGAATATTATTTATTTTAATAAATAGGTATATTTTACAAGATAAAAAATTACAAAATAAATAATTTTTTTATGAAGATTGCATGTTGACTTGTAAACCTACAAGTTAAATGTTTTATAAGGTAGGGCAAAAAAGCTAACTTGCATTTCTTATGCAAAGCGAGTTGATTTGACCTATTCTTTGTAGATCAAATATAGAATACATTAAAACAAGACAAACCAATTCACATTGACATCCATATAAAATGCAATAAATATAATTATTTATAAACATTTTTCTTACACAAGATTTTCAATCATGTTTAATAAATTAATTAATTAATTCATCCATTTTTAGAAAATAAAAAACATTTAAGTAAAATTTGATTAAAATCTCTTTATATACTTCTAATGTGAGTAGGGATCTTTTCGGAAATCTCTTTAAGTACAAAAGATCTTTGGTACCTTCTATAAGTGTAAGAGATCATTCACACAATACTCTTTCAAATTTGAGTCACACCATGATAAATACTATTGTTACATATACATTATGAACTCTCTTTTTTATAATAAAATATAAAATTTTATTCTTAAAACACGAGCTCCTAAAATTCCATATATAATATGTATTAAGCACAATAATTTAATACATATTAAGTAAAACCATTAAATACATATTAATTACAGCAACAATTAACATTAATAATAACAATAAATTCACATCGACAGCGAACAAAAAATTAAAAATATAATACATAAAAAATGATTTTTGTTTTTACAAATATAAAATAAGTACATCAAAATCAAATGTATATTATAATTAATCATTTCTTTAAAATCAATTGTAATTAGTTTCATAATTTAAAATACAACATACTTAATTTATTATACATAAAAAATAATTTTTTACATAATAATAATTAAGAGACATAGTAATCATAGTACTTTTAAGAATATTATAGTCGAGTAACTACCAACCTCAATAATCATATATTTACGTTTATCAAAATTGCGTTTTCTATTTTAATTTATCCAACATCATTCTAATTTTTTGTTATAATATTATGAACAATATTTTTCTTTAAATATCACAAAATCTCATTTCAAAAACTCTTCACACATTAACTACATATATTATATAAACCATACCATTGGAAAAAACATCATATTTTCTCCTCTTTTCATTCCTACAATCATAAATAAATTAATTTTTCTTTTATGTTTGTATCAATCTCTTAAAATATCCACACACACGAGTCATTCAGATGATTTTGGGAAATTTTGAATCGACTGAAGGCGTTGTATCAGATCAGTGAGGGAACAGGAAGATGATCCGTTGCGTTCCACAGCAGTTCTTGCCATCTCTGACAGTTTGTGTGCTCTGTTTCTGATAGTCTCTGCTTCTTCCCCTACCATTATTCTTTTTAGTGCCTTCTCAAGCGCCTCACCGCCAACACTGTCTCCCACAATTCTAGCCCATTTTTTAACACCAACAGGGACCCCAATTTCAAGAATCTCCGTCACTAATTTCTCATTGTAGAACTGTTCAGCAGAAACGGGCCAAGTGACCATGGGCACGCCAGCGGACACAGCTTCCAGCGTTGAATTCCATCCACAGTGTGTCACAAAGGCTCCCACCGCTGGATGGTCAAGAATCAGAAGTTGAGGTGCCCATCCCCAAATAATCATTCCTCTTCCTTCTGTTCTTCTCTCAAACCCCTCCGGAAGCCATTCCTTGTCACTTCTCCTCACAACCCATATGAATTCTTGTCCCGAATCCTCAAGTCCCCTCGCTATTTCTCTCAACTGACTTTCGCTGAAGTTGGCTATGCTACCAAAACAGACGTACACCACTGCGTTGGCTTTCTTCGAATCCAGCCACTTCAAAATGTCCCCTTCGTCAACCGAGGCTTCCTTCCCTCGCTTGCCTTTGCGTTCCTGTTGGTTACACAGAGAAAGCGGACCTATGTACCACGCCCTCCGCCCCTGCAGCTTTTCGTAATAATCAGCGTACTCCTGCTCCAGTTCGTAAAAGCTGTTAACAATAACCCCGAAGCTTGCGACCTCCGATTCCTTGATTGCCTTCAACAGTTCTGCGTATTTAGTTTCCCCGTCAGTTTTAGCGTAATCGGGCAACATCATCCTTGTCATATGGATGTTTCCCGGAAGATGAGGAATAACAAATAGATCAGAGTCAGAAGAAACATTGTTGTGAGGCTGGTAGAGTCGCAGACATTCTGAAGCACACAAGGCGAAGACACCGGTGCCATAAAATACAAGCCTTGGGATATTGAATGTAGCTGCAGAGTGAGATGCCCAGGGGTAGAAAGCACTGGCAATAAGGCAGTGTGGTGAGTGTTGAAGAAGGAGGTGTTCCAATTGGGGCTGTAGCATGCTGGTTGCCTTGAAGAAAGCGGGTATGAAGTCTGGAGAGGGGACTGACTCTGTATTTTCGCATCCCTCAGGTAAGCCAGCCTCTGCACAAGGGAATTTAATGGTGACGATTTCTATCTCCGAGTCGGAGTCTAAATCTGAGCTTTTTCCTATGGTCCCCCGAATAGCGGGTACGTTGAGTGGAGTGGTGACTATAGTTGCCCTCACCCCTCTTCCACTGAATGCTCTTGCCATATCACCCATTGGGATCAAGTGTCCTTGACCAGGAAAAGGAAGAAACATTACCTTTAGTTTTCCTTTCGCATCCATATTCCCCTCACTCACACTAACACACTGGATTTTATTTGCCCCTCAACCAAATCCTTCCAGCTTTACAACATATAGCTAGTCTGTCTCAAGTTGTTTTCTAGCGGACTCTGTTCCCTTTTTTCCCCCAGTAACATGTAAAACTATATAACAAATGGATCACCGTGTCAGAATTTGTCATATAATAAAATACTGAACAGCAGCAATTGATCCTTAATCGATCCATTGCTGACAACGGTCGAGACTACTTTTCTTCTCTTCAAAATTTAAAATACAAAGCAGAATACGTAATCCCTTGCGTCAGGGTGTTAGCAGACTTCGTAATCCCGTGCGTCATACCATGCCCTTCCAAACTATTCAAACACGCCGTTTCAATCTTATTTTAGACCACATTTCGTCGTCATTTCCTTCCAAAGGGTTGGATGGATAACAAACGCTTAAACAGAGTACTTGTTTAATCAGCGCTAAATGCTGAGATGATAGAGACCCAATCATATCATATTTGTACTTGTCTTTGCGACATTTCCAATACTGTCTACCAATCCTTTGAACTTATTACGTATAAGTCCTGCTAATATCATAATATATACGATAGACGCATATAGGGATAGCACTATGAGTCTACCAACTTTACTAATGATTTATATACGTTGGAAAATGTCATCAATTGGAATGATTAAATTTGTTTATTATAAGTTATTTATTACGGATGTAATTTAACTAATTTTAACACACCAAATGTAAACAGATTTTAACCCAAATATACATATGCCACCGGTGTGGATCTTAAGAGAGAGCAGAATGTATCACAATTAAGTCCTATATAACATTTAAGTAAATGTTGTGATAATCTAAATTACTTGCCTGTGATTGTAAGCATCTCAATATTTCACATACATTAATTTTATCACATTTATCAAAATCTAATTTCTCCATAAGTCAGATTTTGGCCGTAACCCGCTCCTTCATTTCAAGCAATGCATCTTCAAAGCACTTGGCAAGAAACTCAGGATCAGGAATGATGTCTTTGGCCACCTGCACTTGCATGTCTGCCCTTCCAGCATAGCTCACCATATTCAAAATCAGCGCCTGCATTACAAAACCAGCCAACAACAATGATCATAACTATATTCACCTACAAGTACGCTCTCAAGTTTGAAGTACTTAATCCGTGAGGAAAAACAGATATTAGGGGGGCATACATGTGGCAAGGCAGAATTGTTTGCCCTTAAAAACGTAATAGGATTGCCTCCAATCATAATCTCCTCTTGTGGACCTACTACGTTTGAGATTGTAAAGGTGGTGTGGCAGAGTATCCGGTAATTTAGAAGGCCAGCAAACTGCAACATAGAGATAAAACAGCATTGTGTTTGCTGAAGACTAACGATGGTTGAAATATTCTACTTTACCACTAAAATAGTCTGAAAACGAGGAAAAAGGAAGTGGACCTTTGGACCAAGGGTGGACATTACAAAATCTCCAATTTTGTATGAGAAACTGGCCTCTAGAGATCGTTTCTTTCTGTCAATCGTTGCCTTAGCTCTCTTCAAATATTCTAAAGGATCTGAAAAGTTGCTTCTGTGGTAATATATTGGCAGCAGAATCATACCAAATTTGTTACCCCACCTCGCTCCTGAATTGCTTTTCATCAAATTGGACAAATCCTGATGAATAAAAATAATTCATTTTTATCCTACCTCAGTAAAGTTGTAGATTGAAAACAGGTGTACAAGGAAAGTATTTTTGTGCAAGGCAAGAGCAGACCTGCAACCCTGGTTGCTTTCTTAAATTAACCATAGCTAACCCTGTCAGCTGAACACCGTCTCGCAGCCCTTATAGAAAAATATTATTTAATCAATTATGATCATGTGTGTGTTTGACTGCAGGCACGCCTTTTGAACATAATTAAAAAGGCAAGCTTTGTTCAATAGAAAATACAACAGAATTTTACCGTTAGGTGCTCGGAAGTCCAAGTATCTAGATATCCCACACGATATAACTGCAAATAGAACGTCATTTATGGTCTGCACAATAGCAAAAATTAACAATCACAAGAACGAAAAGTATTCATAGATACTGGTATATTTGTATGTTGACAAGAACGAAGAGTTAGTGAAGTCTGTCTTCGCTTTTTTCTATAATACTATATTATGGTTCATATCCCTAATTTTCTATTTCGTATCTATCGTTTATTCACCTATTTGATGATTATTTCATCCTACTTACTCATATTAGGATTTATTTTATTAATCGGCAGATTTGTAATTTATGCTAAACTACGTATTTATTTCCATTTAGTTGTAATAATACTACAAAGATACTCTCATTTATTTATTAATATTATTAGTGTTATTATATCTTAACTAGTCTTATGTGATAAGTCTTATTTTAAGTAATTTGAAATTCCACCTATCATTAGAATATTTCTAGTTTTTGAGAAACAAGACTTATGGAGGAAAAAGACTTATTTTAAGGATAGCCTACCTATCGCCACACTTAATAGTGTTTTAACAATAAGACCTGTTATCTTAAAGATAGATCTGGGTCCAACATATCGCCATAAAAATATAACACTCATGAAGAACTTACAAGTACATTTCCACCACATCTTTTTTGTGGAAGGCATTACTTAGGATAGTATCATACGAAAGAAACTACACTAGCTGCCTAACATTAGCTAGGATTTGGGGTTTGACCATATCAGGAAGAAATTTTAACAATTGACGTTTCTAAACCTTACATATGTTCCCTACAACCCGAATGAAAACTTCCAAATTTGAAAAGATAAACTGACTTTTTTAATTTACTAGCGTTTTTCTAATATTTGCCTTTTGTCAAGAAAAGGGGGTTGTGGAAAGTGGGATCATTAAACATGTGATAAAAAAACCAGCAACTTTTTCACCATAAATTGTCAACGTTAAGCTAATCATTATACGTTAAGCTAATCATTATATATTCTGGTAGGGGTTAGTCAAAATGTGAGATTGGACAATAATATAAAATTTATCAATTTTCAACAAAATAATATATAACCATACAATATTGATCAGTTTGAAGTAAATTGATGAAATTATTCATCGGAGGGGGGAACAGGTAACTATTAAACTGTTAAAAAAAAAAAAGAAGACGATCCCGTAATATAAAGCAGAAATAAAAAAAAGAAGTATGAAGAAAGGTGAATATTGTTTAAATATTGTTTCCGTGAAGAAATTCGAGTTATGGAAAAGTAGGAGTTGTCAATTTAGGATGCCTAAAATGAGGAGGGTGAGGAAGAATAATTTGATTTGGTATATAGTAATAAAAATAAAAGAAGAAAAGAGTGAGGGACAAGAAAAGGAAAATTTACCGCATTAACGGCAGTCTTGACGGTCTTCATGTCTTGAAGGGAGAAAGTGGCAGTAGCAATTTTGCGGGGCCAGAGTTCAACGCCGGCGCCACCGGTGATGGAGGATCTGGGGTCACGAACCCAAAAACACCTGAGGATAAAGTCGAGGACAAAGAGGAAAGAAAACCAGAGAGTGGCGAGGAGATTCCAGAAATTGAAGGGAGGGTAAGAGATATTTGAAGGAGAAGCGATGGCAGGGAGAGCTTGGGGATCGTTGAGTTTCCTGCAGCTGGCAAGGAACATAGACATCAAGGAAATACCATCACCAAGGGCGTGATGGATTCGGAAAATAAGGCAGTTGTGGGCCATGAGAAGATGGATTTCCCAGAGAGGCTTATCCATGCTAAGCCCATCGAAGTCAATAGATAGTTCCGCAAGGTAGCCGTTGATGGCCCGTTCATCCCCTTCCTCACCCAGCGCCTCCTTGATTATGCGGAAGTGCCGATCAATCTCCACTTGGGTGGCTCGCCAGTGCTCCACTCCTCTTTCGTCTCTCACCATCAGGCTGCTGAAGCGCGGGTGTTGGAGCATGGTTGACTTCCGCACTTCGGATTTCACTAACTCCACGTCGATGGGATTCTTCAACCCTATCACGCAGTTGATCACTTGCTTCGTTTCTTCTTGCAGGAAAAGCCTCCCCGCCGGCGTCAGAGCCTCGTCCCCACTCTCACCCATCCTCGTTCCCACCCTCTCTCCTCTCTCTCTATCTCTCTCTTATTCTACTTCTACTGTCATCACCACTCTGTTCATTTTTCTTCCTTCCATTTTACACATTCTTTATCCCTAACTATTCTTTCTTTCCATTCCCATTCAAATCCTCCACGTGCTTCTCCTCACCAAATCTAGAAACATAATTTTAAACATCTTCGGTAGTAAGTTTTAAAATTTGTAAAAACGACCATAATTTTAATTATTAGTTTCTAACACAATTTGATTCTATTAAAATTAAATTAAAGAAATAATTATGTTAGGATTTAATATTTGTTAAAATTTAATATTTGATATCCTTCTAGATTTTAAGATTTTATTTGTTATTATTTCTGTTTGTTATTTTGTATATATAATTGATAGATTAAATAGAATTATAATTAATCATGTTATAATTTTGATGTATAAATATTTATATATAGATAATATATAAATTATTTTTTACTTATTTTTTTTTCTCTTCTCATTATTATTTAAGAATTTATGTGGTGAGGGATTCTGAGAAGGAAAGTTTCTAATAGGAATAAAAAAATAATTTTCCTTAAAAGAATAATGTTAATTTTAAAAGCATTGTTAGAGCCGATGTTTGGTCATAGTTGGAAATAAATAAGTGGAGGAAAGAGAGAGTTACGTGTCGTGTAATTTAATAAGGTGGCGGCTGCTGCTACCACTGTCCCCTAATTATGTCACCCTTCCCTTTGGGCCTCAACAGCCATGTTTTTAAAACGAATGTATATTTTTAGTTATTAAAATTTCAACACATACAATCTATAGGTTTTGAACATTTTTTAATATTTATCAACAAAATTAAAAATTTGTTTTTGAAATATTTCCATTATTTGCAATACTTAAATACAAAACATTACTTAAATAACTTATATCCGGTTTGATTTAACATGTAAATATGTAAGTATAAGTATATAGAGGTTAAATTATGTCTTTTTCTAAGAAAATTTTAAATAGGTTTTTATATGTTCTAATTTAATTTTCATCTAAAAATTTTTGATGAAATAAGGTTACTTTTGTTAATATGATATTAATCATGATAAAAAAAAGTATTATGTGTCAGGTTATGATTTTTTTAATTTTTTTATAAAATTAAATTTGTTATATGTTAAGATGATGTTATTTTACTTGAAATGGTAATGTGATGTGAGAGGTAGTGTAATTGGAGAGTGACAATGTCATTGTCATATAAATTATAATTGTCTTAATTTTAGTTTGGTTATTATATATTTTCTATTTTATTTTAAATTGAGAAATTTGGTTACGAATTGACAAATCAAAATTAACTTTTATACAGACGTTAAATAAATATTTTTATTAAATTTGATATTTCTATTAAATATTTTTAATAAAAATAAATTTGTTTAAATTTATATTTTATATTAAATTTTATTTAAAATTATTTTTAAATTTTAATTTTATTTACTTTAAATAGTCATAAAATTATTTTAAACAGAGACCATGCTATTAAGCCTTTATAATCTCACATTTACCTTGATAAACTTCTTAACAAATGTTAGTCTCTCTTTCATATTCCAATAAAATGTCATTTACTTTTTTATTTTATTTTTTTTAACTAAAATATCAATAAAAATTATGAATTAAAAAAAATATTTTAATTCTTTTATAATAAAAATTGAATAATTTAATATAAAGAAATTTCTATAATTTTTTTAGAATATTCTAGACAATATAAAAATATTATGAGTACCATTTAGGTTGTTTAACTTTTACTTAACCAATGAGTACCATTAAAATCAAGTCAATCATGTCTCAATTTAAATTTGAAATAAAAATATTAAGAGAATAGATATAAATTGAAAAATAGATTTTTTTTTCTTAACTAAAATTTAAAACAGTGAAATTTTAAATTATAAATCTATCCTTTATCGTTTTAAGAAAATTGACTTCTTTTACAATTCCATATTAAAACACACATTTTATTTTATTTTAAAACATTTAAAATTATTTATGAAAATATATCATACTTTTAAAATTAAATCTTTTTGTTCTGTTGGTACTATACCTCGCCAATGTCACACCACTTTTTTCAGTTTCATTTATGAATTTTATTAATAAACAAAATGATATATATATATATATATATATATATATATATATATATATATATATATATATATAAATTAATAATAATAGAATTAAAAAGAATTTATTCATAATAATATTTTAATAAAAGTAAAAAAGACATTTAAGATAATATATTTTTAGTTAACAATTAGTTTTAAAGCCGTGTTTTTATATTGGTAAATATATAAATATTTAAATATATATTATATTGAAATTAAAAAAATATTTAAAAATTTATAATTTAAGTCTCTCACTCTATATAGTTTATAAATATAAATGTAAAATAAACTAACAAGGCTAACATTTTAATATTACTATTATTCTATCAAAAATATAAAGTAGTTTTTGGTGTAAAATGAAAAAAAAAAAAAAAAGAGTGTAGTGAGTTAAATTGTATGTGTGAAAGTAAATCAGAAGGTAGAAGTGAGGGTGAAAGAAATGAATCTTGGGATAAAAGAAAAGGTATAAATTTAAATGATTAGGTCTGGCGGGAAGGGGTGAGTTGGGAATGGAGGAAGATGAAATGGTTTGGTGTTCGTCTGATTCTTGTTCTTCTGATTCGGGAGAGGAAGATATCGAAGAACGGAAATCTGATTTTTGTTCTTCTGATTCGGGAGAGGAAGATAACGAAGAACGGAAATCGCAGAACGTGGATGCACTAGTAAGGTAAGCAAACTATTTCATTAATTATTATTCCATCAGGATTGAATTGTTGAATTGAATTGCATTGCAGGGGTAATCTTGTCGTGAAGAGACAGTCGCTGCTACCGCGGCTTCTTTCAGTATCGCAAGGGGCGGCCGTGTGTAGAAAACCCTTTAAACCTCCATCTTCCAAAACTCATGCTTCCACTTACAATCAAGACCTCACTCGTAGGCTTTCCGCTCGCAAAAGGTTTGTTCCCTGGGGTTCTTCCTCTCCTATTCCTAGACCTGCCATCCCCGACTTCCAATTCAACGTATCGGTAAGTGATGTTAATGTTCCTGTTTCTGAGGAGCCGAAACCATCTCTGCCCCCGGGGATCGACCCTTTAGTACTGTGGCACCCTCAAGACTCCCACGATGACCCCTCTAATACTAATTTTACCACCATTACAGTTGACCCTTTGCTTGTTCGTTACCTTCGTCCACATCAGAGGTCACCATCCTTGCATCCCATTTCTCATACTTTAACTCAATTCAGTATCAACCAAATAAACTTTTCTTTTATCTCTCTTGATGCAGAGAAGGGGTTCAGTTCATGTTTGATTGTGTCTCTGGTCTGTGTACCACACCAAATATACATGGATGCATTTTGGCAGATGATATGGGGTAACTTCTTTATTTGAAATCTTGTCATTGCCATAGTATCCTTTTCTTCCTCCCCACCTTCTTTAATCACAGGGCTCCCTTTGTTGTACAGTCTGGGGAAGACATTGCAGTCCATCACATTACTATATACTCTACTTTGTCAAGGGTTTGATGGCAAGCCATTGGTTCGAAAATCTATCATAGTGACTCCTACCAGCCTTGTCAGTAATTGGGAAGCTGAAATAAAAAAGTGGGTTGGTGAAAGAGTTCGTCTTGTCGCTCTATGTGAGAGTTCAAGAGAAGATGTTGTCTCTGCGATTGACAGTTTTACAAATCCCGAAAGAAATTTACAGGTTATAAGTTTCTAACCATTATTCTGTTGCTTAGATATCTTGGACTACATGAGTACTTAGTTAGTATTCCCCAATTTGTAGGTTCTCATTGTTTCATATGAGACATTCCGAATGCATTCTTCAAAGTTTAGCTCTAGTGACTCATGTGACCTTCTCATATGTGATGAGGCTCACAGATTGAAAAATGATCAAACAATAACAAACCGGGTATTGTAATTTGTAAGACTTATTTTCTCTCCCTCCTTTGCTGGCATGTTTCTGAGTTTCTGACTAAACTTTCTGTATTAGGCATTGGCAGCTCTTCCCTGCAAACGAAGAATTTTATTGTCAGGAACTCCCTTACAGGTGAGGATCTATGCATGATTATCCATTTGTGTTGTTGATTACAATCCAAAATCCTAAATCCTATTAGTTTTTATTATTGTTAACTTTTATGGACATCCGTCACTTGCAGAATGATTTAGAAGAATTCTTTGCAATGGTTAACTTTACCAATCCTGGAATATTGGGCAGTATTGCACATTTTCGACGTTACTATGAGGTGATTACTTTTTATATTTTCGATGCGCATTGTTGCAAAATCTATAGCTTGTCCTATGTCAAAAACTCAGAATATACCAATAATTAGGAAAGAGGAGTTATCCAGTTGTTAATATATAGTATGTAAGGACTATTTAAGATAACAAGATAAACCAACTTCAGAATGCTTTTGCCAGATGTGATGCTGGAATAGGACAATGGTTCTCCCCCCTTCTCTTTTATTCTAATTTTTAGTTTTTTGCTATGGTTTACTTGAATTTTGAAGGCACCAATTATTTGTGGAAGAGAACCTGCAGCCACTGTTGAAGAGAAGAAGATAGGTGCTGAACGCTCTGCTGAATTAAGTGTCAATGTTAATAGGGTAATGTGTGCGATTGGGATTTTACTATGTACCTTTTGA
The DNA here is from genome assembly GCF_000741045.1 of Vigna radiata var. radiata. Lineage (NCBI taxonomy): Eukaryota > Viridiplantae > Streptophyta > Magnoliopsida > Fabales > Fabaceae > Vigna > Vigna radiata. The sequence continues at coordinate 143,187 of NC_028361.1, read as the reverse complement.
GAGTTGTATTATTTACTTATCGCAATTGAAGTATTAATCCTGCTTGATAACTAAAATAGTCTATTATACAGCAGATAGCTGAATGGTAATGAAGTGCAACACGTTTCTTTTGTGTTCTGATAAGGAAATATTTTTTTCCTGAAGATTGACTGGACTATATAATTTTGCAGTTCATATTAAGAAGGACTAATGCATTGTTATCAAATCACTTGCCACCTAAGGTATTGTACTTTTCTTTATCTTTCTGCCAAACTTACCGAATTGTTCTGTTCAATCGCAAATTCTTTTGCTTTAAACAATAACTATCTGTGTGTAATATTTCTCCCCTGTATTTTTAATTGGAGCATTCTTCTAAAATTAATTCTTACCTGGCGTTGAATAATCAGAAAAATATGCATTTTCTTTTTATATGATAAAAGAAGAAATTCATTAAGNCAAAGAGAAAAGTGCAAAGGCTTAGGAGGATAAGAGATCCCTTTTAGAAAAGAAAAAGAAAACAAAAAGTAGATAGAGACCAAATTTAAATGAATAAATCAAAGCTACCTGATCCTTCATTGTATATGTAAGAGAAAACTTTCAAAAAGACTGTGTGCTTTACACCAAGTAGAAGCTAATCCTTGAATTCTATCCATAGGAAGCTGCTCATTCATTGAAATCTTCAATAATGTGAAAATAACACAAACTGTAGAAGTTTGCTGATACCCTCAGCCACTGGCCAGATTAAATAAAGTAGCTTTTACATACCAATAAATCTTTATTGTTAATGTATTTGAACTGATTTTTTATTTTTTGGATATTATTATATTGATTAGGGCCCTTTAAAGCACATGAAAAGCAACTGTGTAGGTAATTGGTGGTTAGCTGTGCTCTTAATCTTAATCCACAACCTATTTATTGTGGTGCAGATAGTTGAAGTTGTTTGCTGCAAGTTGACTCCACTACAGTCAGACCTATATAAACATTTTATACAATCGAGAAATGTAATGTCCTTTTTTGATTGAGCAATTATATTTTTCACAAGGTGCTTTACACTATTGGACATGGATAAAAATCAAAACTGAACGGATAGGTCCATGTCTTCACAGGTGAAGAGGGCAATTACTGATAAACTGAACCAATCAAAGATTTTGGCCTACATAACAGCTCTCAAAAAATTGTGCAATCATCCAAAGGTATGATCTGGATCTTTTTCTTCTTTGGAGGAGGGTGGGTTGAACTTGTTTAATTGGTCCTGTTTGAATATTCTTTTGGATAAAATTCACCTTATAATGGTAGATCTTAGTATATTGAACTGTTTCTAGGAAATGTCATCTAGTTCTCAATGAACCACTAATCGTTAATTTAGTTAGATTTTTGTTGTGCATTTGTTAGGTTTCTTGGTGTCAAGAAACCTAGATACTATCTCAAAATATATAATCACAACAGATATATGAATCCTCACAGTGAGAAAACAATTTTATTGAATGAGAATACACTGAAACCAATCAACAACATCCAAGGAAAAACATTCCCTTCCACAGGACATCTCCTGTTCAGAAAATAAACACTCCACAACCAGAACTAGAACAACCCCCTCCTTAAAAGACAAAAACTGCCTAACTACTAATTAAAACTTTCCTTAACTGCCTGTTTAAACTCCTCCTAACTACCCATAACCACTTCATACTAACTTCTATGTTTTAGTTTTGCCAAACTATCTAAATCTCTCCACAAACTTCTAACATATCCTGTCACTACTTGTCGCTGCAAAACAACCTTGTCCTCAAGGTTGTAGTCTAGAAACGGGACCTTAGTCGTTGCGACAACTTCCCATGCGACTGCCTTAAGGCTTCCTTTCGGCCATTGGATTAATCCTTGAATCTGGAAAGATCTAACTTTGACAACATAATCTTTTGCAAACTAGATGCTTAATAAACAGTCTGACTTGGTTTCCAAAATCTAGAAGTTTATTACTGGAGTTTGCTAGCAATTGATTTCCATAATAGATAAGTAACCCAAGACAAAAGGGAGACCATCTAACTTTCTTGTCCTTCTTGCATAGGGCCTGCCACTTTGTCAAGAAATACTCCCCCAACTGGTTTTCTGATGTTGGGTTTACTAGAGACACCAATATCTTGAATTCTTGGATGACTTTTTCCCCTTTCTTGTCCTTGTTACTGCTGCCATCCTCTCACGTAAAATTTCCACACTCCTAGTCTGTGTTACTGCTGCCAGACTCTCAGATAACATGTTTCCCTTGTTCCCTTCAACTGTATTTAGTTGAGGTGTTCCAAGATCTTCCCAAGAAAGAATCTGAGATTTCTGTTGCCAAGTCTTGAACCCCTTGACTGCATTTTTTTTCATGTTATTGATGGTTAGGTGTACTTTTGTTGTTCCTATGATGTTCTGGACTTCAAGAACATTTGTTGTCCCAACACCAACTACTACCTTTAAACCATCCACACTCAAAACAGCCTCATCTTTTACTTTAGTCCCAGAAGAAATAGTTACAATGTTCCCGCCACATTTGGCCATCTTTCCTCTATCTTCACCCTCTTTCACTGGTTTGACATATTCACCAAGACCTACCACACTATTCCCACTAAAACCAACAACTTTTGCAACTTCATTCTGAAAAGCAAGAGTCACAACATTTCCATCATAGTCTTGGTCTCCACCTTCCTCTTCACTGATATCCTTTTTTCTTTTCTTCTCCCAATTGATGGAATTATCTCCTCCATTTAAGGGTTTCTTGGCTTTCTTGATGTTTTTCAGACTATCTTTCCCAACAACCATACCCTTCTTTACCTCTTTCTTTCCTTTCATGATGTCATGAAGAAGTTCCTCTCTCCCTCCCTTTCTTGCTCTGTCAACAAATTTCTCCCTTCCTTTAGAGTCCTTTTTCTAAATCAGGACATCCAGAATCCTATTACATTCCGGTATCATTTCTTCCAATTTTTGGAAACTTTTTCTCATCTCTTGACACCATGCCCTCACCTTTTCCAATTCCCTGGTCCCCCTCTCCAAAGTATTGAATTCCATGCTTTTCCTCCTTGATCTGGTAGGTCGAACCAATTTGTTAGATTTCTTGGTGTCAAGAAACCTAGATACTATCTCAAAATAAATAATCACAACAAATATATGAATCCTCACAATGAGGAAACAGTTTTATTGAATGGAAATACACTATAAGCAATCAACAACATCTAAGGGAAAACATTCCCTTCCACATGACAACCCATGTTCAGAAAATAAACACTTCATAACCAAAACTAGAGCCACCCCCTCCTTAAAAGACAAAAACTGCCTAACTTCTAATTAAAAGTTCTCCTAATTGTTGTTTAAACTCCTCCTAACTACCCATAACCACTTCATACTAACTTCTATGTTTTATTTTTGCCAAACTATCTAAAACTTCTCTACAAACTGTCTAATACATTACATATCCTATCAGCATACAACCAACTCGTACTGTTTTGTGGCCCTTTGTAAGGGTGAACGTTGCTCATACCAAAGATGCACATGAATGCAACAAAATATAAACATATTACAGTGTCTGTAATAACCCTTATTAATTTCGAGCTTTGATTTTGTTCTTTGTTCTTCATTTTCAGTTGGCATAATTCGAGTATCTGTTTGACATGTTCTTTTATTGTTTTTGGGCTTTTTGGTTGGCACTCTAATCACAACAGTAATTATTTCTTGGACAGTTTTTTCCTTATACCATAAGAGTAAATTTTGGTACCATTTGTATGGGAAAGTTTTCTATTTTTTATCTTATATTTTCATCCAATTCCTCCTCATAACCCTAGACCCTGTACTAAAAATTCCGATGGAAATCCATCTTCTACCTTCATGTCCAATGATGTAATTTCCATCCATATTTTTATTCTCACAATTAAATGTCTTGTAGCTTATCTATGATACCATACGAAGTGGCAGCCCAGGAACTTCAGGCTTTGAGGAGTGTATCCGATTCTTCCCGCCTGAAATGTTATCTGGGAGGTAGATATTTTTAGTTTAAAGTTTTAGCTAATCGCTTGACATTTTAATTTACGCATCCTGTGAGGGTATACATTGTAGGTCTGGCTCGTGGACCGGAGGACATGGAGCATGGGTTGAACTATCCGGGAAAATGCATGTCTTGGCAAGATTACTTGCTCATTTACGTCACAGAACTAATGACCGCATTGTCCTTGTCTCAAACTACACTCAGGTATATGGTAACAAATGTGAAGTTATACGTTCTCTTTTTTATTAACCGTTTTATCTGATATAGGTGACTGACTCTATAGAATAAGATCCATACTTGATGTACGTAAGCATCCTGTATATAATATTCTTTTCAAAAATGAATCTCAAAAGGCTTATGTTTTCATTCATTACTATCAATCATCATACGTAGATGAACTGATTTTATATTATAGCGTGGTAGTCATATGGCACTCAAGTCCCTTCTCGAGCTATCCCTGAAGATTTTATATAATAAAACAAAAGTACCACACCCTTGAAATTAGAAGAGTAGAAAATTTATACAAATATATACATCCAAATCATGCTACCTTAATTATTCAAATAAGGAAACAAATCACAGATAGTGAGGCTCCCAAATTAAGGAAATAAGGAATAAACAAATCACACATTCAAACTATACATAATTACAATCACAATCCTACTTAATTACATATTATAGTTAATCTTATCACATACAGCCATGCATCTCCTTGAGCTGGTGAATGAATATGTATTATTCTTTACGTGCAAGTAAGATTGCAAAGTCAATCTGTGGAGATCCCTATGGTAAACACAGCTGCACTTTGAAGCCACAAAGGGATTAGCATGGTAGTTATTATACCACTCTTAAATTTTCTATGATGAAGTGTCAGTCTATTTATACATGAGTGATTCTGTCATATTGTACTGTATTGTGTGCAATGTTGATGGCAAAATTTTTATCACAATGTATCCTCATAGGTTTGTCGTACTCTATCTCGAGGTCTTGTATGATCTTCATCCACAACATTTCACAAATTTCATGAGCAAAATGAGACTGTTACAGACTTTATTTTACAGTTATAAAAGTGCTTTACAAAAGAAATTGCTTCTCCACGGTATTTGAATCTGTTAAATTCTGATTGTTATCGTACAATTTTCATAAAGCTGCTTTTTGGGTGTATTTACGTAGCTTAAGGATTGAGTGTTATAGGCTACAGCTATTGCTTGTAGTCGACACTTGTCATGTATATAAAATACTAGCTGAGAATAGTAAGTCACTGATTTTTATCACTTCTAAATTGAAGTTGATATCAGAGTGGGTACAATCCCGCTCTATGCTCACCCGTCAGACCACCACTGTATGTCATCTCCAGACACCCTTCGCTGGACGAAGAGTTAGGTGCTCCTTAAGGTGCCTGACTCAGCCCTGGTAACTAGCTGATTTCTGCCAGCACCGAAACCAATTTAATACCTTTCCTTCCAAAGCAATCATCATCACTTGCATTCTTTCTTTTTCAGTAACCTCCTTCAACTGAAAGCATTGCTCCAGCCTGTTTGTCCTCCCATAAGCTTTTTCACCTGCAAAGACAGGAATATCAAGTTTCCTCCATTGTGAATGAGGATTTGGATGGCCCCGATCTTCTCGTGGTCCAATTCTTTCATTAACTGTGGATGAGTCGTCAGATGGTTTCCCACCACAAGATATCTTTTCCACAACGACCTTGAGGCCACTATTCGAACTCTCCAGCCGCTGGAACCTCTCATGATGTTCCTTTTCTGCTCTGTCATGATCTTGAACTAGTTCTTGCACTATCTTTTCCAGCCCATCCAATCTTGATTCCATTCTTGTACTCACCATGCTCACACAGCTACCACAAGACCAAGAAAGAAGCTTTGAATACCAGTTGATAGAACCACAAAAAGTACAACTAGAAACAAGACTCTTGCTGTAAATCTTTATTGCTTTATTTCCAATTCTGCACTTACCAATGTAATAGGCATAGAAATGGCTTAGAATGTTACAACATATTTTCCCCAGAGGTTGTTCGAGAGAACCTCACTCCACAATAATCATGATTTTTTCCTTCTCTTCCTCCCCAAAAACTAATAAGACTATTTATAATAGTCTGTTACAATTATGTAATTACAAATGTACTAACTACTTTCTCTTTTCCTTTTTTTGTAAACTGTATCAAACCTATCATTGTTCTACATGAGTCCGCGTGTTCCTATATACCACAACAAAATGATATTTCAAAGAGAGAATAAATGTCTTATTGACACTTGCACATTCCTTAATGTTGAATACAAATGTTCTTGTACATCATTGGGGGGAAGCATCCCTCACTGATTTTTTTATTAAATATAATGTCTTCTTCCTCTCTTGAAAATGAAATTCCTCATTCCATTATTTTGTTATGCTAAACTATCTTCCATGTAGCAGACTCTTGATCTTTTTGCTCAATTGTGCCGTGAACGAAGGTACCCTCATTTGAGGCTTGATGGCTCCACGTCAATTAGTAAAAGGCAGAAGTTGGTCAACTGCTTCAATGATCCATCGAAGGTAAAATGCTTACCGATTTATAATTTTGCTCACTTGGAATTCATTACGCTTTAATTATGATTGTCCTTACATAAAAATAACTGATATGTTGCAGGACGAATTTGTTTTTCTCTTAAGCAGCAAGGCTGGTGGTTGTGGACTCAATTTGATCGGTGGAAATCGACTTGTCTTGTTTGATCCTGATTGGAACCCAGCAAATGATAAACAAGTAATAAATACCCTTGGTTTAGTGGTGACAATCGTTATATGCATGTTCTCTCTCTCTCTCTTTCTCTCTCTCTCTCTCTCTCTCTCTCTCTCTCTCTCTCACTCTTGTTCATATTCTTTTGTTTGTGTTCTTCCTTGCCAATAAACAGGCTGCAGCAAGAGTATGGAGGGATGGACAGAAGAAAAGAGTTTATATTTATAGATTTTTGAGTGCTGGAACTATAGAAGAAAAGGTATATGTTCTTGTGATAATTGAGTAAAGACAATGCATGTTACATAAGTTATTCATTTAGCTTCACTTCCTTCAATGAGTCATTTTTGTTTATATTTTCATTTACGGTCCTGCTAAGTAATGTGTAGGTTTACCAGCGTCAGATGTCAAAAGAAGGGCTGCAAAAGGTCATTCAGCAGGAGCAAACTGATAGCCTTGTGTCGCAGGTTTAAACTGCTGCTTCTTACATGTGTTCTAGTTGATGTTGCTTATTCCATTTCTTAAAATCTTATTCATTTTTTTCGTGCTGTTTATTTTCAGGGTAACTTTCTTTCAACAGAGGATCTTCGTGATTTGTTTACTTTTCATGAAAACATCAAGTAATGAACTCCTCTCTTTGATCTATATTTACTGATACATATGTGCAAAACATTAATGTAGTTGGTATCTGGAATTTAATGGAAAGGGGGAAAAAGAAAACAAGATAATTGATAAATCTCTCAATTTTGTGGGGAAATTATCAAGATTCTCCATGTGTTGAAAGTAGCCAAGATCAAATGATTCAGTCTAATTGCAATAGGATCCTCAAAATCTAAGATTTTTGAAATCCTTGAAACTGGTGGACTAAAGATAGATGCAAGGAAGGAACAACAACGACTAGTTTCTGCACAGCCACTGAAACATCTGAATATGAACATATTGCACTATTTCTTTGCGATTATCAATTTGAGTCTGTTATTCTTCTGTTTCCCTTTACCATACGAATTAATAAATAAATCTTGTTGGTCATAGATTCATCTCGAAAACACACAAAATAATCATAAAATAAGTTTGTCATTGTTCAATTGAATCATGGTTGATATTGACGGTGTTAGTAATAGGGTCAAAAGAAATGACACCCCTCATCTTATGTATCACAGCATGGATCTGCGATGTTTACTTAATTATCAGTCTAATGTCTACTTTATTACGTTTCGTTAGGTCAGAGATTCATGAAAAGATGCGATGCAGTCGATGTGAAACACATGGTGGTCCTCAAAGCACTGATGCCCAATCAACAGCAGCTAATGAATCGGAAGAAGAAACCTCCGATATAGGTGGATTTGCAGAAATTGCTGGCTGCTTACAGAATTTAAAAAGATCAGAAAAGCAGGTTGCTTTGTGCATTTTTGGATATAAAGTTTATGTACGCTATAATTTAAAATGTTGCGTGCTCCTCTTTTGGGTAGGATGGACACCACAAAAGATAAGTACGGGGTGAAAACCACAAGGAAAGGGGTCCTTGAAATGTTACTAAAGTTCAATGAAGAGCTACCAAGAGAGAAATAATCTGAAGGTTTTTTTTTTTTTTTTTTTTGGAAATAAGATGAAAGTAAAGAAATACAATTTGAAATGTTTTCAAAATTAAGCCATAAAAAAAACAAATAAAAGGTATATTCAAAAGTTTATGATTGGTTCAGTAACTCATCTGTGCCGAACCTCAACTATTCATGTGTCTACCTGCACTTTTTAGGAGTAAATAGTCGCAATTCTTCATAGCGTCAATTACAAATTTTGAACTGAGATTATCTTTATTTACCATTCATTCAATTTGATCAGAATCAATTATTCTTATTGTGATGCATTCCTTGATTTTGAATTGAACTAGGTAATGCTCCTTTGCTACTAACTCTTGTATATTAAATGCTTCTTCGGCTTTCTTTTGCTCTTGCTCTTGAAATTGGACCAATTGAAAGGCTGAATAGGTCATGAGTATTAGGCTTTCCTGCATGACCTGCTTCATCTTCCAGTAACAAGCTATTTACCTGCGTCTGCCTTACCTCCTGATTCAAGGGAATTCAAAAAACAAAAAGTGTATGTTTTGACTCCTTACATTTGTTTTTTTTCAGGTAGGGAGCCCATTGGAAGAAGATTTAGGAAGTTGGGGCCATCACTTTTTACCTAATTCAGTACCAGATGCCACCCTTCAGGCTTCAGCTGGTGATGAGGTGTGTCCTATTTTTGTTCCCTTCTCTTACCCTAGAAAACATGTAAATCCCTAAATAGGAAATCTGCCCATGATTATACTGCCCATGTAAGTCCATTCACATCACAACGCTTGAGAGTGATAAAATTGGTTGTATTCTCTGCTCTATATTTTCAGGTGACTTTTGTCTTCACAAACCAAGTTAACGGACGACTGGTACCCATCGAGTCTAAGATGAGTCCCAAGCTACAGAAAAAGGAACCAAATAAGGAATTACTCAAATCAATTCCCACTCCTATTTCTTTGCAGAACAGGTTACCGCTGCAGTCTGCTTCTGGTGTTGCTAGTATGTCATCATCCACTCCCAATGTAAATTCTGTGCGGATTAGCAAAAACATCTCCAATTACTCTCTTGTTAGTAAAGTATTACCACACAAAAGATCACGTCCTGCTAATATCAGTTATAGTAATTTTAAGTAATATATTTCCTATTTTTCACCCGTCTATCTGTTCATAGAAGCAAGCTTACAGACCAAAATAAAAATAAAAATGAGCGAACACTAGTTTTGGTTCAATAATTTGTAGCCATTTTCAGAACTAATTTGATATATAAAAAAAGTGAGAAGAGTTCATTTTGTTTTGTATATTTTTAATAATTCCACCTAACTTTTTTTTTCTTCTTTTTATTAATTCTTATAATTCATCACGGATTAGCCATTATATCTTTAAAAAATTTCAAATGAATCTACTTATTAAATACCGTTTTTACAAAAAACTACTCCCTAACTTTACAAAGGGAAGAATAGACTTGGCCTCTATTGTGGAAAATAGTTACACAAGCATTTTATCTAAATGTTTTCTTTTTATTAAGAATGTAGAATTTCTTATTATTATAAAATCTAATGTAAAACCGATGAATCAGTTTCTTTCCGGAATTGAATCTCATTATCTACAGAAACCTTTCACACGAAAAGGCAGAATATCCCATTCTATCCAATTACCATGCGTCACGTCTTAATTATTATCCACGAAACTGTATCACATATGTGTTTAACAAAATATTTTATACGGAACTTAGAACTAGTCGTTGTCTACATAACTCCACAAAAAAGAAACTGAAAGATTACAAAGCACACAAAATCTGGAACAAAAAGTAACCTGGAACAAAGAGAGATTCAGTTTTAGGTGTGTTTTGAAATAGCACACAAAATCTAATCCTTTCATTTCTGGTGATGTGCAAGGAACATTTTCCTAATCGAAAACAACTTCTTTAGCCAACAACTAGAGATTGTGTAGAAAACAGAAGAGATAAGCATTAATTGGAGATTCATCTCCAATGAATCAAAGAAAAGCACCACATGAAACTCATTGGTTTCTCTTCTCAACCGTCAACATCACATCCTGTTAACCATTTCTATTCCATTTTATACCTACTAAAACTTAGAAAAGAATTGTAATTTTCAGTAAGGTTCAGTCGGTTAGTATTTCTGTTGATTAAAAACATTCAATTTACTAAAAATTTGGTAGAAAAACAGCAGCAAGAACGGAAACGTGTGCACTAAGAAGGGCTTTTGAGAAGTTGTATAATCGTAGGGAATAAATAATGAATTAAGTAGTCCTTTTTTATCCCGTGGGGAAGAGAATTTTTTTATTAAGGATCATGGACGGGCTATAATGTTATATTCTAAATTAGAGGAAATCATGAAAAAATACAATTTCTAATCAGTACAGAAAACTAAAGAGCTTTCTTCACTTGAAAAAAATCGGGACGGTCCTTTTTAGCTGCGTCTACATCCTCTGGAGATGCCACTGCAACCACAACCCCTTTGTTCTTAACTGCTTCCATTGCATCCGTAAAATCTTTGAAGTCCTTCAAACTGGCAGAAATATAAAACAGCATAAGAACAACAAATGGTTTCAAAGGTCAGAATTAAGTTCAGTACATAAGTCGTATCACCAAGTTGCCCAGGTATACATGGAATTTATGTGCAAAAAGATCCATATTTTTTATTCACTAGTACTTTTACAAGTGAATGACAGAATTCAAGGGAAACAATGAGGCATAACCTTGCAAAATATTTAAGAAATGTCTTAAACAACACATTTACGGAGACTAGTCTGTGGAGCAGCAACGACACAGAAAATCAGCTGTGTTCAAATTTCATCGGTTCCAAATTCAGAAAAACGTTTTGGCATTGATGCTCACTCCCAGAGTGAGATGTATTGAGATCAGATAGATACATTATTCTGCTTCATCATTAGCTACAGATCAAATGATCAAGTATTCGTAAAGAGTAAAGATCACGTATTCACCTAGTAGATAATATTTCTTCACGTCTTCTTTGTCTTTCTTCCTCTGTGATACCCAGTAAGTACCGCAACATACTGCAAATTAAATGAAAAGCAAGCACAGTTTGTAACTGCAATAAGAGAGAAGAAAACAATAATTGCACATTTTAGATGCAACTACTAGCAAGTAAACTTTGCTTGGAGTGTATTTGTGTCAGGTCCAGTCTCCGGTTTGGTCATGGAGTGGCAAAAGAACCAAATATCCATAGAAAACAGGCTTCGAAAGCATCAACTATCTCATAGACATACCTACTATAACCTTTGGCATCCGGAAGCTGATAAGCATCTACATCCCCAATGGTTCCAATTATGGCTTTTGTCAAAGTGTCGTCATCTATTTGTAGTTTTCTTAAGAAGTCACCAGTTCCATCATATACATCAAGTGTCTTCAGCAAATTGGGGTCACGATAAGATAAGAAGGAGAACACCCCTAGAAGTAGAAAAAGGTAAGATTACAGGGATGCTTTTAAAAGGAATTTAATTAGACTACAGTGACAGTTAATATTTTTTACATTCATCTAATGGCAGATTGAAATAAATGGTAAATCAGTTGAGTCATACCTAAAATCGTTTCCTATTGTCTGAGTATAAAAGTTGCACTGACTATATAAAAATTAAATTATTTTAATAATTATTCCTAATGTTAAATATAGTTCAACTTGCCTGAGTGAGTATCAAAATCACAGAAGCCTCCGTAAGCTCCACCACTGACACGAACCCGATCCCACAACCATGTATTGCTAATATATTTGGAAATAACGTATGCACTCCCATTAAACTGATAACCAACATCATAAATGTTGGCTGCTTTTCCGACATAATTAACCTATAGAGGAATCACCGTGTTATGCTGATAGAAACAAATTAAAGACAACAGGGAAAAATGAAAAAAAGAAACATCTGGATCAATTACACTCTGCGTGACAGAAATAAACATATGAATAAGCATAACATTATATTATATTACCTGAGTAGGAATCACAATAGCTTCATTTGTCAATGGAAGTCTAAAATTACGAGGAGTTGTTGCAATGGGAGAGCTAGTGGGAAGCAGATCAACAAATTTGCTCACAACTTTCTCTGCGTTTGCAAGGTTTTTCCTATCAGCAGTGACATTTACCAAGCAGCCTTGTTTGGAAAATATAGATTTGCGAATTTCCTCAAGAGAAGATGAGATATCAACCCAGTCTTCATCAACTCTCTCTTCAAGAGTCTCGAGGAATTCAAGGTAACTGTAAAGAATAATCAATAAATATATATAGGTATACAACAGGTAATATACTCAGTTCTGTTTCAATAATAAAAAGTAGAGTAAAAGGGACAATCATGAAATTTCAAACCTTTAACATATAATGTAGTGTCAAAGTTGTTAGGACTTTCTCTTTCAAAAATTTAAATAATTCTTTTAGAAACTAGGGACATATAAGATCAGATTCATCTAAATCTCAGTCTTATATTTTTACTTTCCCCTTAGCTATTAGTTTGAGTTCTACCTATCCTTCTCCTAAACTACATGGTATAGAGCACAACACTCTGATCCAGTAATCCACCCACCATGGCGAAAACAACAATGGCCAGACAATATAGGTCTGGGGAAACTTAGGGAGTTCAAAACCCCAAAGCAGCTTGAAGCTGGAACATGAAGATAAGCCCATGATTGAAGAAACCCTTGGCGTGCTCATTGCAGGAAGCCTTGGCACACAAAGGAAACCTACTAGAAGTGTCATGGTAAACCACTAAATTGGGAGTGGATATCAGGAGAAGGATGAACAGTTTAGCTATCTAATACTGACAATCAAGGGCAGAAAATACCCTATTCACCATCTTTACAATGTTGACAGGTTATGATGATTCTGTGCTATAATAGGGTACTGAATATAGGAAAGTAGTAGTTGTATCAAAAAAACTGCTATACAAGTCGTATCTATCTTTGTTCCTCGGACTCTATTTTGATCTTTTCTCTTCCCTCAAATAATGTGTACATGCTAAAAGAGAGTTGTAATTATTTGTTACAGAAACTTATATATACATCATTTGTTACAACAGTTGTGAAGGAAAAACAGAAAGGTCAGTTTATAACTGACCGCAAATAGAAAAGAGAAACATCTCTAGCAATGTCTCTCGAGCTAGTAGGTGTCACACACAAGTCCTTGATCAAGATAGCTCTAGATACCACTCATCAGAACACAAACTGACTTTGTTGGAAAGGAGGGTGTCGAAGATCCGAGCAACACTTACCTGTCTTTGTGCCTTCACTTTATCCTTTAGAACTCACAAAAAATATTCCGAAAGGATATACAGGATGCCCTAAAGGTTCAAGACCGCCTAGCTGTCTTAGGATACAAAATCTCCAAAAAAAAAAAAAAAAGACTTGGAAATGGCTGATTTGCCTAGAGAAAAGGCAATATTGAGATGAAAATGGGATTCACAATTAAGTATAAGGCAAAATGACAGATGGATCGATTCAAGGATATATAAAGCTTGGTTGGTTGTCAAAGACTTTACTAAAACCAACGGAATTGACTATCATGTGAATTTTGAAGTCATAAAGTTAAATACTATTTTTCAAAATTAAAATAATTTCTAGAATCGCAGGATAGTTTCCAACCTTATCTCAACCTTATCTTTTGTTTAATTTTTCCCTCATCCACAAGTTTGATCTGTAATCAAATTGGCAAGATAGTTTCCAGCCAACTCTGCCTATTCTATCATCCTTCATTACTTCAATTAATCAATGAGATAATAATTGCGTTGTATTCTCCTAAACTAAAATTAATATTTGAATCCAATAAATAAAATGAATATTACTAGTAGCATTTAATATGACAATAATGGATATAATAACACAGCATTATTTATAAATGCACCCTTGCAGTAGGTCACAAGAGTATATAGATTTGCCAACCTTAGACCTCCCATCTTTTCTGACATCCAACCTGCTGCATTTAGTTTTGCATCCATCCTTGCAGCTGCAATTCCGTGACCACTTCCTCTTAACCGATTCTAACAATAGACAAAAGCACAATATAAATAATTAGTATAGGAGCTTGTCACCTTTTATCATTGTTGTGCTCCCTTTACACGAAAATTTTCACTAATTACCTCCATTCTTGCTCTACTCTGGGAAACAAATTGTTTGAAACGCTGTTGGTCTGTAAATTGGACATCTTGAAGAACAGAATTAACCTAGAGCAGCAGCATTTAAGATTTGGCATGACCACAATTAAAAATTCTAGGCTAATTTAGTGTGTTGAAATTAGAAACTTTTATATCAATAAAAGTACCAAGTCATAAAGGTCTTCAACACATCCAGCCATGGCTTTGCCTCGAACAATCATGTGACTACATGGATCTTCCTTGCCCCGCACTGATGATGTGAATGGATAAACTGATATTCCTCCAGTTTTCCTCCCAATTAATTGGTTTAATTGGACAAAAGTAAGGTCCTTCGTTCCCATCTCTAACAATGATTGGCTGTCAAAAATAACATGAGTGTTACTGACAATAGAGCTTTATATTATTTATCTGCCAAAGTAGACGCTGTTGATTTTGATATACACATAATTACTAAGAGGAATTGAAGAATCAAACATCAAAAGGGAAGACAAAGATTGATAAATCCTTAGATTAGCTATTTCGATGCAAGTGTTAAACACTTTAGTCTCTTAACTATCTAAACTTTCTGTTAGAAAATGGGTTTTAGGCCTAACTCAACCCTACAAAACCGGCTTGTAAGGTGAGGTTTGCACCTCACTTATATATTATAATTTGGCCTTATCTCTAGTCGATGTGGGACTTCCAACACACCCCCTTCACGCCGAGGTATAGACATCTCGTGCGTGATAGTAGAAATTGGGTGGTTCAATATTGGCCCGACAATGGGTGGAATAGAAACAGAAATGCTCACTTAGAACTCGCTAGGATAGGCTTTAATCATGGCTCTGATACCATGTTAGAAAGTGGGTTTTAGGCCTAACTCAACCCTACAAAATCGGCTTGTAAGGTAAGGTTTGCACCTCACTTATATATATTATAATTTGGCCTTATCTCTAGTCGATGTGGGACTTCCAACACTTTCAATTAGTCCAAGACATTGTAAGAAGTCATTCTAGTCCTTCTCCGCCTCATCTTTTACTTGTTTCAAGGCCAAAAGGAATGACATTTTTGCAAAGTTAGGAACTAAGTTTGAATTGTCGTTTAAGGGGCTTCAAATGGATATTCCCACTTTCTCAAGCACAGAACATAATAATAACACGGGCTGAGCCAGGGGATACATCAATTCACCTAAAGAGCAACTTCTTTTTTTTTTTCAAACAAGCACTAAACAATAATCTGGAAAAGTCATGGACTAAAGACCAATTATCAGAATCTCACTGAGCAGCCTAGGAAGATTTAATGCAAAAGAATAAGTTAGTAATACTATTATTTTAAGGTGACAAATCAAACAAAGAAACCATTATATAACAATTGTTACATAAAAATAATTATTGAAATTTATCTAGATAACATATATTATATAAATTTTACTATGTTGTGGCATAAAAAATACTATTTTACAACATTAAAACTTTATAAATACCATTACTATTTTTATTTTTAACTATTTTAGTAATATAATAAAATGATATTGGTCAATTTGCTGTTATGATAATCCAATAATTATAATAATAATTATAAAAGTTATAAGGATAAAAAATATTATATAAGAGTAAAAATAAAATCCAAAGAAGATATAGCAAAATTTAGCAGGAATACTGTTCATCCACAAACCAGTGTCCATACATGGACTTTGATAACTAAGCTCTAGACCGAGGAAGCTTAATGTTAATATAACTAGTCAACCAATTGAATATGGTTTCCAAGAAATAAATTAACTTCACAAATAAATATTAGGAGCTATAGATGAATGGAAATAAAATTTAAAACAACTTGCAGAGGCTGTATAATTACCAAAACAGTGGCACTAATGGAAGAAGCTCTTGCTTCAATGAATTCATGTTGAATACTATTTCAGTGTAAAGAACATCATTGGTGAAAAGATCATGTTGCAAAACTTTTACACCATTGATATCACCAACCTACATTAAGCAAGCAGGTTCTTGTGAATCTCTACAGATCATAAAGCAAACATGTATATCTCATTGAAGGGGAAGTAGTGATAAACCTCAGTGGGAACACGAATAGGTTCTTTAGGAATATCTTGTAGAGAAAGGCTAGGAACAGTTTTTAACGCTTCAGGTGGGTCAGGGGTTTCCTGCTTAAGCCGAAGCTCATGTGTAGCACGGGTCAACTCTGCCAGATCTTCTGCTGTCATACTAGTTTTAACTTTCTGCAATATCTGTTTCTCAGTAGCTTCCTCACGAGCAGCTTTTTCAGGATCGGGCTGAAAAGGAATGACTGCCATCAATAATGACCAACGAATATTGGATGAAAAATGGCTTTCACACTACCACGGGTTTTCAAGCCTATGATATGTAATAACGAACCTGCATTTCCACGGTAACTTTATGTGGGTTGTTCAAGATGAATTTCTCTATTAGAGGAGAAAAAACAGACTTAGAGCCCTCCTTTGATATTCTAGATTTTAGACCTTCAAGAGGCTTCTCATACTTCAATGGCTCAAAGGGATTCATATCATAAATCCATTTACCCTACAAATTAAAATCAGAACAGTTAAAACAAAGAACAGTAATACATTGGGCAGAATACCATGTGTATGAATACAAAACTAATGAGTTTCCGCAGACTCATTACATTTATTTTGCATGAATCGAGGATATTGTTTCCCCTAAAATAAACAAAATATATTATTCTGATTCTCAACAAGAACAATTACAAATCTTAATGGAAGAAGGATGTGCGTTTTCAACCAGAAAAAAGTTTAGCATATCTTACCATGGACTGGAGCATAAGAGACAATCCACGAGGAAATGACCCGGTGTTGTTCTCTCTCAAAGAAAATTCAATTGTATTCATAGAAGCCTCAATGGCATCTGTATCAAAACCTTCCTCTGCCAATTTTTTAAGTGTACTTGTGACCAGTTCTTCTACTTTATGAATATCATCTTCAGAAACACCCTTCATTCCAATGCTAAATTGAGGCTGGAGTAGTTCGTCTTCAACCCCACCACCAACAATGGCATCACCCAGTTCACTTTCTAGCAAAATTTTCCTCAGTGGTGAAGCAGGAGTGCCCAACAGAAGGTGATTCAGAAATCCTATTGTTAGCTCCGTTTCCAGGTCCAAGGGCTTATCAGAGAGCAACCAGTTAAGACAGACCATGTGCTTCTTCTTCAAATCACCCTCTTCTCCAGCAGGATACGTCTCAACAATTCGGACTGGCTTTGAAAATAGTGCCTGTGGTTCAACCCTTGATTCTTCAGAGGCCAAACTAGAATCAAATAAGTCTAAATATTCTGGACAACAGAGAATAGAAAGAAGTAAGTGGTTTATTGCTACAAATCTGAACTCACTATAATTAGATCATAAACAGAAAAACAAGGAATCATTTTGTTCATTCTTTTAGTTACCAGCAAAATAACAGTGTATAAAATGAAGTGTAAAAAAATAGAGAAATATAAAAAGTAAAACCTATAAATCCAAAGAAAGTTTTATTGTACTACTGTAGGTCGGATTATACTTTATGGCTTCTGCTTTTGTAATGTAATTTTAGAAGAGATGATATGTTTAATCCGATTTGCTTTGCTAAGACCATTACACATAAGGATCTTTTGTGAGCACTAAAAGAGTTCCATCAAGGTTCTTAAAATGTAATCAGTTGTTACACATTTGTAGAAAATTAACTGTTACATAATCTAGGAAATTAGGATGACCGACTCCTAATTATTAGGTGTTTTATTATAATTGATTTTGTAAAATAGTATAAATACATATTGTGTGGTTTGCATTACACACAATACATTCAGAACATGTACAATTCTATAAAGGTCATCCAAAAATATCCTTGCATTGTCATAGCAAGTAGTAAATGTATTTGGAGTTTGGACCAAGAGTTAGACCACATACTAAATTTATTCTAATAAGGAGTCGGTACTTGGATTTTCCAGAGCATTACAACAATGCCACTCTTCTCAATTTTCAGTAAGTATGTTTAAGGAGCAAGTTAAACTAAATCTTAGTACCTTTTAGGATTCGGAGCCGCTCATTTGGATCATCATTTCCATAAAACCATATGCGTGAATTACTAGGATGGTAATACTTGCGGTGAAATTCCTGCCAGTTAAGTTCAAAATGAAAGAGGTCTTAAATCAAGAAAACCAAACATTCGCAGCAGCTAATCTAAGATCCACAGTAGACTGTACGAAAGTAAACCGGTCACCAGTGTGAGAATGCAAACGAAAATGTATACTTTACCCATTAAGCTGCATAAATCAAACAATGTTGGTGGCTACAAACAACTAAAACCAAACAAAAAGCGTGTACATATTAGTGCAACAAGTATTTAACAGGATTCTCAAGAAAAACCTTAAATTCTTCAAATGTTAACTTGGGAATAACTCTAGGATCACCTCCACTGTCAACGCCATAGGTATTGTCTGGGAAAAGAGCCTGATATAAAATGAAATCAACAAAATAATCAAGAAATTACAAAAATTTCTCATAATTGCTACTTGTAACATAAAATTGAAACTGGAAAGTTCAATAAATTTAGAAAATGTGGTATGCTTTCAGGTTCCAGAGAAAGGAGCTTACAAATTGCAACGATGAATATCAACATAATTTAAAACCCGATGCTGACAACAAAGGGTAAATTCATCCAAAGACTATTACAAGTGCCCAATTGATTCACTCGAAAATGTGCAAAGAAAAAAAGTATAGGAAAATGGGAAAGTTCGGTTCAAAATACAGAATATAAATAAGAAGATAAGGAAAGGGCAGGCCATTAAAAAACTAGCCTGCTGAGAAGCACGCCCAAGTATATTATCTGGTTGAGAGTAGACACCCTTCATCTCATTAAACACAACACCTGAAAACAAATACGACATCTTTAGAAACTATTGAAATGCATAAGAGTCCAAAAATAGAGGTAGGACAAAAGGTGCGCAGAAGGATAAAGAAATGAATAATGTTTCACGAAACCTTTATAAGTGATATCTTCGGAAGGATCATTGAGCTCAAAGTGCCAGCCCTCCTGTTGAAAAATCTGAAAGTCCTCGACACATCTGGGAAAGAATACAGCATCGAGATAGACGTCAACCAAGTTATAGAAATCCTGTTCAGGAAGATGGAAGATTTCAAAGTTATAGCTGAGCTGTAACGTAGTGTGAAGCAAAACAATGATTGGTTCGAATAATGAGGAGAAAGAAGTTTAATTTAAGTGACCTTTGAATTTGTGGAAGCAACTGGGTAGCATGTCCTATCGGGATAGGTGAATGCGTTGAGGAAAGTGTTCAAGCTTCCTTTCAATAATTCAACAAATGGTTCTTTCAAAGGGTATTTTCGCGAGCCGCATAAGACGCTATGCTCCAAGATGTGAGGGATACCAGTGGAGTCTTTGCTGGGGAAAAGAAGCATGTAAAGAGAAGAAAAATGAGTAGATTGAAATGGTAAAGAAATATTTGTAGAAAATGAGAGATAATGGTAAAGCGGAGTTACGGAGGAGTGCGGAAAACTATTCCAAACACTTTATTCTCATCGTCATTGGAAACAGACATGACTTGAGCCCCAGTCTTGATATGCCTGAAAAGCACCACTTTAGATTTGCATTCCGGAATGAATTCCTCGGAGACTTTCTGAAAGCCCAATTCAAGGGCAACTTCATCCTTAACCTGAGGAAAGGCTACATAGACGCAATGGAATTTATGAGACAGAAAATCCAAACGATGAAATGGATGGAAAGATAAAGATAGACGGATACCTGGGGGAGGGGAAGGAGAAGGAGAAGGAGAGGGAGAAAGAACAGCTTGAGGGGAGAACGAAGAGAAACGGTTGGAGGAGGTTCTGAAGTGAGGGGGCGAGGAAGAAGACGGAAGCAATCTGGAGGGGCGGCGGCGGAGGAATGAAGAAGGTCTCGAAAAGGTTGGGAAAGATGGAATGGAGAAACGGCGACAGGCGTGAGAATGAGAGTGTAAGTACGTTCGGCACAAAACCGAAGAGCACGGCAGACAGCGAACCAGTGCCGCCCTTTCCATCACTGCTTAGCTTCTCTTTTCTTCCCTTTCCAATCCACGTTACGTATCAAACAACACAATCCCCAACCCCTACCCTTCTTCCGTCTAAATATATCATCACCTTCGATAAATAATATCCTTGCTTCTTCAAACTTCTAAAACTATTATCTTTTCTTATAAAATAAATAATTATAGATTTAAATAAATCATTTTGGTATTGTAATGTTACTTTAGTTTTAAAAGAAATATAAAATAAAACGTGTGATTTCCAAATTATCTGTTGAAAAAAAATCACATGAAATGTTTTTTTTTAACACGTCTCTTTAAAACAAAACGAAGAGCATCCACACTTCCTCCTGTATACCACATATTTTTGTCTCAAACTAAGAAAATCTCTTTTAAGAAACAACTATGGATCTTAGTTTTATTCTTATATTTTATTTGCATTAAAAAAGGAAAAGCAAAAGAACGAAAATGAAATCATTTAGATGGAGTAATACGAGTGAAAATGAGAATAAAATTAAATATACTTATTTATTATTTATACGTTTTTAATCAATATTTTCTTAAAGTTTTGTTTAAACGTTGTTAAATTTTGCATTTAATCTTTATTAGCTTTGAGTTGTTAAATTTTGCATTTAGTCGTTATTAGCTTTGAGTTCGAGTGCATTCTTTGTTTATTTGGTTCCTGTATTTACTTATGAGGATTAGTAAATGGTACAAAATATCAGTATGCAAATTCACTACAAAAAATGTGGCACAAAATAACAAATTGAAAATTAAAAAAAAAAAAAAAAAGTGATGTGAAATGAAGATTTTTCTTATGTTAAATCTTATTGATTTCATGTTAAAAGTTGTACATTAAATAAAAATAATAATAGAAAGGTGATTGGTATATAATCAGAAACACTTCTAAATTTTTGTTTTAAAATTTTGAATTGAAAATAGTATTATGGTTTAAAAGATTCTTTCTATTGAAAGTCTTTCGGGAAAGCATGTCCGGTTATAAAAAAGCAAAGGAATAGTTTGAGAGGAGAGTATCCCAATACTCACATTTGAAGGATAAATTCTTAAGAGTTAAAAGGTGGGTTGAAAGTCCTGTATTAGATAAAAATAAGAAAAATAACCAGTAAATAAGTAGAAAGTTTTGAATTAGAAATGATATTCTAATCTTTTATTGGTGTGAAACTCCCGTGTGTCTGAAAAAACTTCACGTTTCAATCCAACTGGATCCTGGAACTTTCTTTACATCCTTCATCTCCATCAGTTCTCTCATAATCAACACGCCATCCCAGTTGCTATATTCAGCAAACATGTTAGACAACAACAAATAGGTTGATGGGTCTTTTTGGTCTCGTCGTAGGGCACGTTCTGCTGCAAGTTTCCCAGTTGGTACATCGCCGTGAAGCTGACAAGCACTGAGCAATGTTTGCCAAACTAGCGCACTCGGCTGAACTGGCATTCTTAGGATTAACTCCTTAGCTTCTTTAACAAGTCCAGCCTTGCCAAGAATATTCACCATACAGGCGTAGTGATCTTCTTCAGGGAAGATTCCATAGTCTCGAGTCATGGAGGAAAAATACTTCCACCCCTCATCAACAAAACCACCTTGACTACATGCATAAAGAACACACACGAAGGTGATGTGATTTGGAAGTACACTTGTCTCCCTCATTTCATCAAAAACTTGAATAGCTTCTCGGGATTGGCCATTCTGTGCACACGCCATTATCATTGTTGTCCATGAGATGACAGAACGGGAGTTCATTGATCGAAAAAGACCCCAAGCACTATCCATGCATCCACATTTTGCATACATATCGAGAGTAGCATTATCAACACAGACATCAATGTCTATTTCCCCTTCAAGTTTGATCCTCAAGCCATGAATCTGTTTCCCTTCCTCTAGGGAAGCCAAACTCGCACAAGCATTTAGGGCAGTTGTCAGGGTAAATTTGTTTGGCTTTACACCCATTTTCTTCATGTCTGCAACGAGTGCAAGTGCTTTTCTCGGTTCCCCGAAATGTAAACATCCAGCGGCAATATGGGACCAAGAGCACACATCTTTGTTAGGCGTCTCATGAAAGGCTCTGAAAGCCTCGACCAACTTATGATTTTTTATATACATATCAGCCAGTGAGTTGCTCACACAGAGGTCATCCCCATAACCACTTTTGACAAGGTGTGCATGAACTTGCGTTCCCATTTGAAGATAAGACAGAGCAGCCAACCCAGTGAGGGCGGTGGTAAATGTAAAGTTATCAGGTCTAATACCTTCACGATTCATAGAACACCAAAATTCGGGAATCTGATCACAAGAAAACAGCAAGTAACCCCCTATCATGGTATTCCAAGATACGGTATCTTTGTCTGGGCTTGTCTCAAAAACCACAATGGCTTCCGCCAACTTACCATGTCTGATTAGGGCTGCCAAAAAGGCATTGAGTAAGAAGATATTAGACATAAATCCTGACCGCATAACTAACGAATAAATCTGGTGAGGCAGAGTCCCGTAATTCTCAGCTTCGGTTAAAGAGCACGCGTGGAGAGCACTAACAAATGTGAATTCATTCGGTTTTGTAACTCCCTCCTGGTGCATACGGCTAAACAAAGAAAGAGTCTCCCGAGCGCAGCCATTTTGGACGCAACCAGACATGACAGCGGACCAAGACACTACATTCCTGCTGGGCATTTCGTCAAACATTTTGAGGCCCGAAGAAAGGTCTCCGATTTTGACATACATGTTAAGCAAATGGTTTTGAAGAAAACGGGTTGAAGGAATAGACCCTTTGATTGATCTTGCGTGAATTGCTCTTCCATGGAGCAAATCTGAGTTCTGCGCATATCTTCGCAACAGATTAGAATATATCTCCCCTGTGGCCGCCGTTGATACAAAACATGCCTGCAACTGCAAAAGGAACCCTTTTTTTACTTTCAAGGAAACGGAGGACCGAATCATGTATTTCGATTGATTTCAGGCAATGCGAAGGCAGCTTCTTTCACCACCTCTACATTTTCAACCGGCACACATCCCCTAACGAGGTACAGGAGTTTAAACCCAAAAATAAATTATTCATATTTTCTAGTTTTTTTGGGGGTGGAATCTTAAATCCACTCATTATGCTTACCAAATTCTTCGGGTAACTTCCATTATACAAACTCGAGTCAAAATAAAAATTTTAAAGCTAAAAGGAAACATAATTAAACTGATATATTGCATTACAAAATGTTATATTTAAAATATCCAATTATAACATTATTTTAACTATATATTATTATCTTTTTAAAATAAATCTTCTTAGGGATAAATAACTAGGTGATTTCCGTTTTTAAAATACCTGTTAAAAACAATTTTCAAAATTCTAGATTTTGAATAAAAAATCGATCGCCCAGTTGCATAAAACTACTTTAGGAAATAACTTCTAAAACCAAATAGAGATAAAACAATTAAATTCAATAGATGAATTACTAACCCACTTTTTAACTCAAGCCTATAAGGGGGCAAATCTGAAATTAGACTGCCGTTTACTAATAAAAACCGTTTCAATAAAAATAAAGCCTTTGTGAATTCTAGGAAATGAATAAAATATGAAGTACCTTGTCACCAATAGTTTCAACTTTCACCAGTCGTTGACAGGTAATCTACGTACATTGTTATAGTTTTGGCACAATCAATTTTATTACTACACTAGGATCCTCCTCACCCGTTGCTTTTCTCCCTTCCGAAATACATAAATCACGCTTTTACCTCATTCCTATTCTTTCTAGTATCAAACGGTTTCATTTACGAACCAAGTATTCCATATTTTCACTTACAACTTTTGTCTGTCTATGAACTTAAGTATTCCATACTTCCACTTACAATATTAGAAAAAACGCCTTGTTTAAGTACTCCCCTTCCCAAATTCAATAGGAATTGATTGAACACGGCGAAAATTCGATCGACACCGCACTCCTTGAATTTGTTGCTTCATATTGCAGGCCTATTCCATAAGCTTCTGTAAAACCTTCCAATATCGCATACAAGAAGGGTTCATGTGAATTGCTCGAATAACCCATCTCATAGGACTCTGACTGGACTCCATGCTAGATGTAAAATTTGGCCCGACTTTCAACTCCCTTGCAAGCAAATGCATTTGAAAGTACAGTTCCGCAGGCCTCATTTCTGCGAAAAATGAGACAGTACATACACAAAAAAGTATAGCAATCAATATGTACCAAGAAACACCAATCTTAAATACAGCAACCAATGAATATGAACGAACACCAATTGTAAATACAGAATTTGAATCTACTAATCGGCTAGGGGACAACTGTTGAACATCAAAGCAATACAACTCCACCTTGCCTTATCAGATAATAGTTTGATTGATTAAATCGGACAAGTTGAGAAAAATAATCACTCAAAATTTTCTCAATACACACCAAAGCAGGCAATGATAATCATGGTTATTAAAATCGCAATTTAACTCAAAATCGTTACTATTTTGCTTCTTAGAACCTTGGTTTGAATCAACACGCTGACAGACTTGAATCCGTGTAACACTTGCAGAATTGTGTTAACTCACTAACTAGGGAGTTCAGGTCTGAGTGGACGAGTTCAACTGCAACTTCTTTGATTAAATTGAGGTCTATATTGTCGTTTTTGGATGTAGAAACAAAAGAAAACATCAACTACATTTGGCATCAGGCTCCAACGGCTACTAGTGAGCATAATAATTCTTCTTGTTGAGATTAAATCAGAAAAATATATTTCTAAAGGGCTTAATAGACCCTCTTCATGTTCTATTATTTATATAGATAAAGAGTTGATACTATAGGGAGATGGAAGGTCAAGGAACAGTCCTAGACTGCTAGGTACAATGATTATAGATAACCCTACACACTACTCCCTACTTCAATCTTACTGACTATCCTAACATAGATAGACTTAGTAATTATTCTACCATTAAGATACACAGCTCACACACACTAACCAATAATTCTAATACTCCCCCTCAAGCTAGAGCATACAAATTGTATGAATCAAGCTTGAAATAGATAAATTCGATTTTGAAACAGATGATTTTTCTTCAAGAGTGTGAGGTAGTGTGTTATCACATGTCAACGAACAACTAATAGCATCTTGTGAAACTTCAACTTCAAGAGTGGATGACGGAGAGCAGTGGTGGACAATGACAATCTGCAAGAACAAAATCCCTCATCAAGTAAGGATGGGGCCTGCAGTGGCTAAATGCGACAAAACTACAGGAACTGCCATCTCTGAGACTGATGGGTGATGGGTGGGTGATGGATGGGTGATGGGTGATGGGGCCTGTAGTGGCTAAAAGCTACAAATCTACAGGGACTACCATACTTATGTGGCTTGGACTGCCATACTTGGCTTGCAGTGTCTTGGAAACATAGTGGAAACAGTGAAATTGTTGATTGGGATTGGAAGCATCACATTTACTAAAGATAAACACGCATAAATGACTTCCACCAAAGAGATTTCCACTAAAAGTGGATGACGTCCTGCAGCAGAAAACAACATCAAACTGCAAGAACGGATTAAGACCAATTTGAAGATTTGTTGCTGTTGTAATAGCCCGACTAACAATAACTGTGCAGCCACGTTGGCAATAAGGAAACCTGGCCAGAACGCACCACTCGAAAGACTTGACCAGCATCAGCATGGTTTTCCATAAGGTATGCAGCTAGAACCAAATAACCCAATAGTAGGCACTAGAACAAAACCATAAGAACAAAGCAAGTCCTACTGCAAGTCCCACTTTACTTGTTTCATACTTTTGCACACTCAACAAAATGACAAGGCAGGCAACTGAAATCATCAACACTTCGTCTTTCTCGATAGCATCTACCCCAACTTTTAAACCACCAACAAATGACAGTATTGACATTGTCGGTGTAACAACACCATTAGAAATCACCATGGAAGTAACACTAAGAACTAATATTAGTGCAGACTTTCATCGAATGAGTGCGAAATCTGCTGGACTACGCACAGTTGCTCCGATAGCACCAGCAGAGAGCCCAGACAGAGCTTTCTGATACAGTGGCAGTGGCTTTCCCTCATTAGCCTCAATTGCTTTGTTTGTCAAGATTTTAAACGATCCAAGACGAGCAGTGGTGTATGTAGCCTGCCTAAGTAATCCAGCAGATAGACCCTTATAAAAGGCAACAATTCCCTCGTTCTTGAGCATGTTGGAAGTGAACTACGCAGCCGATCCTTGCCCCAGTTGAATCCTCACCTTGATCATATCGATGGGCCGAATACGCAGGTAGCGAGCATGCCTGCAGTACCGCCATTGACGAAAGGCTTGATGGTAGACCAGAATCTAGAAACAGGAGCCTTGGGCTTCTTCTCATCCCCCATTGCTGTTAGGAAAAAAGGGGTTCAGCGAAGAAGAAGAGGGAGAACGAGAAAGAAGTGAGCGAGTGGTGCTCCGAGAGCTGAATGGTTAGGTATGGAGCATGTCCAAGAGATAGAAGGAGGTCCGGCGAGTCAACCAGATGCGACACGGTGTGACTCCGACGTCGGGAAGGCGGGGCGTGACAAACACAAGTCCCAGATCTGACGGAGAGATGAGGCGCGTGGAGGCGCGTGTGTGGAGGACTCTGGTCCTGACTCCGACGGGGTTGGCCGTCACTCGAGGAGGCGGTCCAGATCCGCCAGTCACCGATCGAAACTGCGACGGTGGCCAGCGATGTACGGAGACCGGCGGAGGGTAGCGGCGGTGCACGGCGGAGTAAGCAGCAAAGGCAGTGGCCATTCTTAGGTTCTTCGAAGAAGAGACTTCCAGTCTCTTTGATTCTGGATGCAGATGAATTGAAGGCAATGAAAATGCCAAATAAAAGTGCCAAATGATTTGGCTTCATTTGATTTAAGGTACCAGTTTCAGATACGGTATGAAAGTGCATGGGTTCGAATTCCATTCTGGAAGTACAACTTTCTCTAGCTGTTATCAGAAATGCAAGGTGTTAGGTGATATTGGAGAAAGACTAAGTTAAGCTCAGGCAATTGCAGAACTGCTTACTGAAATACAAAGGCTGAAAGACAAACTTTTAGGAGGCCGCCGGTGGCCATAACGGCTGGCCGCCAGCGAACAGTAATGGCAGCTGGTAGAGAATCAGAGAACCTGATACCATGTTGAGATTAAATCAGAAAAATATATTTCTAAAAGGCTTAATAGACCCTCTTCATGTTCTATTATTTATATAGATAAAGAGTTGATACAATAGGGAGATGGAAGGTCAAGAAAAAGTCCTAGACTGCTAGGTACAATGATTATAGATAACCCTCACACTACTCCCTACTTTAATCTTACTGACTATCCTAACATAGATAAACTTAGTAATTATTCTACCATTAAGATACACACAGCTCACACACAACTCACACTAACCAATAATTCTAACACTTCTGTTCGCTAATTTTCACTGCAACATTGTGATTTCTTCTCACCACCTCTCTTCACAACAGTTGGTGTTCCTCGTGATGGCAGTGTTCCCAGTTTTTCTTCTATTTATGTTTGCAGTTTCAAGTTCCTCTCATGTTGAAGACTCACTTAAGTTCACTGGACAGTTTCTCCTCTCAGTTCTGCGCTTTTGATCGTTGTTGATGACTCCATTCTTTTGAGTTGGCCAGCTCTCACTTAAGTTTAGTTAAAGATAATAATACAAAGGAAATAGAATGAATTTTTAGAGTTAAATTTCCCTCACTTAGGATCTCACATCGATGATAATTTTAGATGCACCATATATAATGTATGAGAGGGAAGAGAAGAGAATCTGAAAAGATATATCT
This sequence comes from Vigna radiata var. radiata, assembly GCF_000741045.1. Lineage (NCBI taxonomy): Eukaryota > Viridiplantae > Streptophyta > Magnoliopsida > Fabales > Fabaceae > Vigna > Vigna radiata. The sequence continues at coordinate 114,978 of NC_028361.1, read as the reverse complement.
AGGAAACTAGGTGCAGCACATAAACAGAACCTTTAAAATAAAGTCTATTTATTCTTAACATGTTTGACCGTCATTTACTGTCCTATATGTTTACAACTTAAAACTTTCCAGCTTTCTAGTCAAATTTACATGCTTCCTTTCATATCTGTTCTGATTTTTCTCTACCCCCTGTTTGATGATACTAATCTTGTTTTCTATTTGTTGAAATTGAAATTTGAACTCAATAATTCCTCTATTGTTTCACATTAACGTTTTAGTAGCATTTAATTTATAATATGTCTGGGAGGGGCACTGGATCGAATTCAACTGATGGCAATGCAAATGTATCCTGGGTTCCTAAAACTAGATGTAAAATTGCTCAACACAATAAATCAGATAGTGGGTGGAAAAATGGGAGAAATATTCAGGGCAATGGTAGAAAAGTTAAATGTAACTACTGTTTAAAGATTGCAAGTGAAGAAGTTTTACATTCAAGCATCGTCTAGTTGAGACTTGAGAAGATGTTGAACTGTATGCTTCAAAGCCAGAAGAAATTAAAATTCTAATGATGAAAATTGTTACGGAATCTGAAGATCTTTTTCACTGAAAATAGGAAGATTAAATATTATTGATCATTGTTAGATATTGTTAGTTGGAAGATTTTGTTAGTTACAGTATTATGCCCATATTTTCTCTTTAATATAAATATATTATCCTATGTGTATTTTCTACACAAGGAGAATTAATTCTATACCTAGTTTTCACTACTTTAACATTTTATCTTAGTTATGGATTAGAACATATCCTAGCAACAAAAAAATTATTTGTTAGGTTTATTTTTCCACTTGCTATAAGACTAGACCACTCATTAATGTTCAATATTACACGAAATGTATATGCCTTAGCATAAGGGATTCTAGTTCCCAATCCTCCATTCTAATATATGTTGTCTACTTATAGGTATTTTAATAATTTTTTGGTTAAATGAGTTTTTGATATCTCCAAAATCGGCCTATATCAAAATTAGTACCTTAAGAAATTTCATCTTTTTCTATCTCAACATTTAATAAATATGGTAATTTGGTTTTGACAGTTACTCTATTAAATTAGTAGTGTTAACATAATTTTGACAGTGTCACATACTAGCCTAACTACAAACATCTAACTAGGATGATTAGATATCAAAACCGTTTAATTCGTCAAGCCCAAACTAGCATATTTCTTAAATAATTGAGTTTTCAATATAGGCCAATTTTAGAGGTAATTAAAACATACCTAACCCATAATTTTTATATGAAGTAACCTCTTGACTCTAAAAACCAATGACGATAATGACAGTCTTTTGAATGGATTACAAGCACCCCCACCCAAAAAAAAGAATGCAAGGAAAATGACAATACTTTTATGTGGAATATACTTCAATAGAAACTTAATAACAACATTTACATCTCTAGTTATTCCTTCCCCGAGCACCCCCATTTATAAAGGCATGTGGGCACACACACACAGTAGAAATATACCTGATGGCCAACTGTACCATTCAAGGTGAAGGTTTCTGTTCCACCTCTCTTTAGAACCAAGGCTTCCTTCTGCTTGTGCGACTAGTACTGAAACAAAAGGTAAGGGAATAAGTGAAAGTTCATGAACTCGGGTAAGACTCTTTACAGCCTGTGATAGGAATTGTTGAGAGTCATTGCACTGCCGGACAAGTTCCATACAGATGACACCTACATAAAAAAAACAATATGAGTGGATGGATGGACATGAAATAAAGATCCATCTTTATGCATTCCACAAAGAGACGAGGATAAAAAGGATCAAGAGACAACTAACTTCAATTAGCAGTATCTACAAAGGCATACATAAGAGTAGTAGTAGTCTCAGTACTAGTAATAGTAATTTTAATAATAATAGGAGATATTACTTATCCAAATTGATGTTGTTGAGATATCGTGTTAAATGTTATTGAGATTTTTGGTATAATTATGAAAATTATCCATATATGTAATTCAGAAAATTCTTCCATCCTTCCATAATTTCTATCAGTAGATTGATTCTAATATCTAAAGGTATGGGATTGGATCTCTCAGCCTTTTTGTGCGTGCGTATATAAAGTTAGTTAAATGAACCTCGTTGCCCAAAACAAATACTTACCATGACACAGAAAGAGGCAACTCTCAAAACCCGCTAATGAACAAGCATGTTTCATGAACTCTTCTGCTGAGAATAAATCCCTCTTCTGGAAGGAAACCATTCCTCTCACTAGGTTATATGCTGCCATCCACATATCGCACAACTTTCCACTTCTCTTCACACATTCTTCAAAGTTCAAGTCTGTGGCATTTGAATCAATTTGCAGCTCATATCGACATTCCATAAGTTTGAGACAGATCCAACCGATGTGATAATCCGTCTTGAGCTCCAAACACAACATATATTCCTTTCGAAAACTTGGATGATCACCTTTCATGGCATACACACGGCATAATAGTAGATGTGCAAAGAATAAATAATCATCAGGAAGCAAAAGTTCAGAAGCTGTTTCTGCGTGGGTGATACAGGCCATATGATTCCCACATTGTAAACTGACCTCAGAAGCACAAAGTAGAAGTTGAAAGTATCTATATTGGAACAACAATCCTGTCCCACTATACAATTCATTTGAAAGAGCTGCTTGAGTTAAACGATTTAGTATGCCACAAAGATGCTGAGGAAATTTCTGTTCACGTGCCCTCTGAAGATAGTTAAGAACAAGCAAGTAGCGGGCATCATGATTCCATGGTTTCTGATGAAAGCACCTGCAATTTTGAGATACCGTAACATGATTAGTCATGGCCAAGGATGTCCAGGATAACTTGAATAGAGCCACCAGGTTGTTTACATTCTCTCAGATTTACACCCAAGAAAAAAAATGTTTAATTCTTGTACTCAATTTGACCACAAGAAATACTTATTTCCCCACATAAAGCTAAACAAAAAGGTATAGCATAAACATATATGAGAACTTATAAAGGAAAAAATCAAATTTCCAGGGCAATTATGGGGCATAAAAGAAAAAAAAAATATACTTCTGCAGGTATCTGATAGCTCCAGGATGATTAGAACATTGTTTTGCACAAGTTGGAAAAGTGAACTTTGGACTGCTGTTGCAAGTGGTGTAGCAAGCAACTGCTCCTGCACCATGGATATCAGCAGCTGATTTGAAACCTTTTTTATCAGAAAGATCAAGATGGTCCAGTTTACAGCACCTCATTGCCACATGATAATTGTTTAGCTCTTTACTGGTTACCAAGAGGTAGCCAAGAAGGTTCCTGCTCCCAGAAAAATGAACAATAGAAAGGATGTCAGCAAAAGCATAGCTACCAAGATGGGACTAACATTATTGAAAAATTAGCGCAAAGAAAAAAAGGAATGACAGTTGTGCAGTGGCGATACTGAATAGAGAATATACAGTTTATACTCTTTTTTCTGGTGTTTACGTGTGAGAGAGTGCATTGTAGATAGGTTTGCAATCCAGAAACCTATCAAACCCAGTGCCTAATTTCTCAGTTTCAAATAACTTAGATCCTGAAGGGGGAATAATAGTGTATAATTTTGTTCTCTATATGTGCCAGTAGCTAGTCAACTCCTAGGTTGCTTATATCAGTTTCTATATCCAGAACATAATAAAAAATGGAACTTACAAGCACCTAATTATCAAAAGGATGGTTAATGATGATTCTAGCATTAATACTGCTGGGATAGGGCTATTGCTTGGCCAAATTTGGTATGTTATGGGATTGTACTACTTACATCCTATCAGTATATTTTCAGTTCATTACATACTAAAATTCAGTGAAACTATAAGGATTAAAATATAAATAAATTCATGAAATCTATGAAATAAATATTCTATTTGAATACTGGTCTTCGTTACAAAAAATCTACCTTATCAAACTATAGTTAGGGAACATGTGCATAGCTTTTTTCAGATGAGCAACTCCACTCTGAATGTCAAGGCTATCAGACTCATTTTTCACCTGTCCAAACCATATAATGACATTTTTCCATTTTATCTTCTTGATGGTAGAGTAAAGGAAACCGGAAGAATCAAAATTAAGAGACAAAAAATACCAATTTACTAAGTGCTATTAAAAGGTGCATCCCAGCAATTTCTTCGTAATATTTGAGGAAATATCGGCTACCAGTGACAACAAATTCAAGACGATTTTGTCCATCAAGAGCATGGATAGCTGACATGACAAAACTAACTTTTGAACTTTGAAAAAGATCATTTGGCATTTTCACAATGCTAGTGATAACGGCATCCAGTCCACATATGTAGTATACTAATCTACAAATGAAACAAATGGATGTTGCCACAGAAGTCCTTTGCATAGAAGACAGAGTTGCAGCAAGGCTTCTGGCTACCGTGAGAGCCAAATCATTTTTACCAAGTTGCCACAAAGAGAAAGCATATACTTGTAAACCTTCTTCATCAAGTGCCCCTAAAAACATATCACACAATGGTGTTAACAAAAATGAAAAATTCAAATAAATTTTCACACCACTCTCTCAACATCCTTCACAAAACAAAACAAAAAAAAGTAAACAAATAAATATAACTAAAACATACACAAAACATCACCAAATCACATGATTGACATTTGGCACAGTTCAATCTAACACAGCTTTGATTCACTTCATTAATCGTTCTTATGAATTATGGGGGAAAAACAGTTAGCAAACATATCATGAATGAAATTAATTTTAGCAAGAGTTAACATTCAAACCCAATATTCGTATGATAAAAAAACAATTAAATTGAAGAACCCTAACAGGTAAATTGCAAAATCTGGATCTAAACCTTCTTTATTCAAATTTTCACATTCCTGCAAAGCATCAATTGCATTCCCTGCCTGTATCAAATAGAACACGTTAGCGAATATCACTTAGGGGTTTCAGAGATAAAAGATTGAGAGATCTTTAGTATAGTTCACCTTAGAAAGTGTTCTGGCCAAATTGATTGATATGTCCCGCATATGTGTGTTTTGAATACTCCATGAGCCAACGTTAAATGCATGTCGTGCTAACCTATAAAATGTAGCAGCAGACTCATAATCATTTCGAGCCTCACAAACCAGCCCATACAAATTATGGGATTCAGGATAGTGAGGAGAATGCTGCACAGCCTGCTGAATAGCTCCAAAAACCTGTGATGAGTAACAGCATTGACATGAATTTCAATGTAGGCAGTGTCTTCAAAAGAAGCACCACCACAGAAAATCACCAATCTTCAATATAATCTAACCTGTGAAGATGACAGATGTCCACTCAACAAAGCAAGCTTAGTGAGCCCAAGTTGGAATTCAGCTAACTGCATAGTAATTGAAAAAATAATTTAATGCAACACAAGCAGAGAAAAAATTTGGCTAAAATAAGGTATCTGATAATTTCTTCTTTTCCATCCTATAGATCTGTACCAAAAACATTCTCATATTCAACTACAGCAACAATGAGAAATATACACCAAATCCTAACAACAAGACTATATGTTGGTGTGTGGATGTATGTACGTATGTATGAATATCAATACATTTCATGTTAACTAATAGGAATTAGTAAATTACAGGCATTATCTGCACAGCACGTGAACAGCTCTCAAATGCCTCATCTGATTCAAGCTCCCTACTGTACAAAGACAACATATGGTTAGAAAACCGGTAATATAGATTAAACTAAATTTAACATGGTATTGCTACATGATAATGCAAAAAATATATGAAAGAGGAACTATACCTCATACAAGACTCAACTGACATGCTTGCCCATGGCAATGCAAGTCCAGGATCAATACTTCTAGCACGATCAAACATTTGTCTTGCCAATTGCTTTTCATCAGCTTTACGATATAGCTGAAAACATTAAGAAACAAGCTAAAAAAATTGTACCAAGAACAGTCTCGATGTCTTTCATATGATCTTGTGCATCACTATATGTACCAAAGGTGCAAAGATTGCCATGATATTATTCATTCTTCACTAAACAAGATATAGGTTTCAACTTAAAGGATGTAATTATAGCAAAAAAAAAATCATGGTGTTATGCATTTGGCAGTTTGGGTGGAAACAATCTGTATTAGAAGCTCAATATTGGGTTGGGGAAAACTGACTCTATTTTAATCACCAAGGTGAACTGAGAGCTCGTAAACAGTGTTAAACTATACACAATAGAGAGCCTTTGAGCTGAAATGGTGTTTCTAAGACTGCATAAGTGTTTTTATTCATATTCAGAAAATGAAAGCAATACAATAAATAAAAGAGATTTTGTAACCCCTAGTAATAAAGATATGTATGATACGGGGAATATGTAAAAATTGTTCCTAATAATAGATATAAGAAAGATATTCCTGATTATAAAAGCTTTGAGTCTTATTTCTATAATTACAACAAACACAAAAATAGCTTTTGACCAGAATAACAAACAAAAGGAAGGAATTGACTCTAAAAAAGAAGACTGGAACATATTTATCGTACTTATCGTTGAATCAACGGTGGGGGCATTAGGTGAGGCCACCCAAGCCCCTTCAGAGTTCAGGGGCTTGGGACACTGTTTTGGATGTCACAAGAACAATGTAAAGGCAGGTCTTATATCTTAGGCAAATATGCAATCAGCATATTTCTCTCTTCATGTCGTCCTTATGGAACGCGAAAGCTTGATATTCATCAACTTCAACCATTGACAGAGGTTCAATTTGCCATAAGACAGACTAAAGTCCAACTGCCCAAACAACAATGCTTTATTGCCAGGTATGCGGGGAGGGGGGGAGGGGAGGAGGGGGCCGGTGTTAGAGCATTGTGACACTAGGTCATATTACACCTCGGAGAGAAATCTATTTTGTAATCACCGACATATGTGGCAAATAGTGCAGAAAGAAAGAAAAGGAATGAGGTTGAACATGAAAGAAGGCAGAAAAGGAGGAGGGGGATCATAAGAAATTGATAGGAAAAGGGATGGCATTGGCAAGACTTTTGTTCATCAATAGTGTTCTATATTTATTTGTTCTGCCATTCTAATGAGAGCTAATCTCAACTGTTTCCTATCAGTATTGGAAACCGGTTATAATTATTAAGTATCCTTCTCTTTTCTGTCGTATCAACTAAGAAAAGTAATTATATTATAGGACCAACCACTAAGGACAATGGAAATTATCAAGTCAGGTTGTCACTATTTGTTGATGACATCTGTTAGTACCTTCCCAAGGTATCCCCAAGCAACAGCTAGAGATACATTCAATTGCAATGCTCTGATCAATGCATGCTGATTTAGTGCGTTATGATCAGACAGACATCCCAATGCCAGCCAGAACTCATAATTGTCACCTTCAAGTAGCAATGCTCCCATAGACATCCTCTCAGCCACCATCCTGCTTTGACAACTAAGTTGAGGGGAGGGGAGCACTATAGTCAAGGTCATTCAAAATAATTTGATTGCATAGAATGTACCGTGCATTTATGTCTTGCTTGTAACTTTTGTCTAGTGAATTTATAAGATTGGAAGTTACAGCAATGTCAGCATAAATGTTTGCTTGCCATGGAGACAAATGCAAGGCTCGTTGATATGAAAATTTGGCATGTCTTGCAGCAAAAAGGCAGGTCCTCCTCCAAGAATTTATAGAGGCACTGAAAGCTTCCTTATTAGATTCCAATTCTAGAAAATCATCAATCCAAGGATAGCATCTAGCATATGCAAGCTGCAACAGTCCAAAATAAAATCAAATTGAACAATACATCAAGTAAAGAAAAATCCATGTCATCATACATATTGCCAAGTATTTACTGCAAGGCTTCAACCAAAAAATACCTATAGAAAAAAAAAAAAAAAAAACAATAGAAGCTTTTCAGGACTGAAGAAGCAAATAATACCTGAATATCAGCAAGTAGTTTCCAAATACATGAGAAGTTTCTGAAAAAATAAGCACTTGCCCTTGCAACCTCAGATGCTTCCTGCAGTCAATTCAACGATGTTTCCTAAATGTTGTTAAAATGGAAGTGTCTAACTTAATAAGAAACAACATATTAGTTATAAAAAAACAAGAAATTGAAGAGAAAAACCTCTAACAGAGAAGCCCCCCATCTATATGCTCCTAGATTGATGCAGTCTTTTGCCAAACCAAGCAGCCCCAAAGCAAGTCCATATTGTGCAGGCACGCACTGTGGTGAAATCTCCAAAGCTTGTCGAAATTGTTCAACTCCCTTCTCGTATAAAGACTCAGAGTTTAACATATCATCAATATATAGAAACAGGTGAACACTAATAGAACAACTTCATCACACATTTGTTAGATACAGTACACTTATATTTGCCAAGTATGGGTTAGGACAGACTATTCTATACTGTCTTCTGCATTTCCTAGGGGCTATAATTTGATAAATTATAAAAGAACTAAACATAAGTCCAGCCATAACCACCAGAAAAAAAGAAATATACCAAATTCAAAGTCCAACCAGATAATGCTAACTAAAAGCCCTAGAATCCATCCATTAGTTTGTATCAAAGTACAAATTTTCACAAATGAGGACCTTCTGTTACAATGCCTATGTATACTGCAGAATATCAACCAAGAGGTCAGTTATAGCTGTCTAACAAATGACAGTTATAAATGACTTTAACAGAAAACTGACAAGGAAAACATATCTAACTATTTTTCAAGGCTGAAACCAGATTGTATATCACTACTTGTATGAGAATTCTCTATCACGAGAACAAATAGCCTACATTTTGCAGTCTAATGAAAAAGAGGAACAAGCTATGAACCAAATGTGATAAAGATATTTCCACTTTCAACCACTGAAAACAACAAAAGTTGGTCGGGAAAGGCAACAGGATAATGACTAGTGATTAGCTTAGCGTACCTTGCTAAATGAACCAAGAGTCAAAGAGATATTTCCACTTTCAACCAAAGCAAAAACCATGGTATCATCCAACTCAATCGCACGGCCATAAGACTGATGGATAGCAATTGGGGGATCAATCTTCCAGATGATTTAAAAGAAACTGAAGCAAAGTGGTACCTTTATAGCTGCAGTAAACCTGCCCAGCCGCTGATAAGCAAGACCCAGAGCCTAAAAAACTTTTAAATACTTATCAAAAAAGGCCCAAAGCCTAACAAAATTTTCAAATATTTATAAGAAAAAAATAGGGAACGTAAATTCAATGAAAGAAAAGAGTGCTGAAAATTACTTCCCACAAATTAGCACATGTAGGATAGCCTCTAAGGGCATGTTGAAGACTCTGAACAGCTTCACACCATTTCTTTTTATGAACCTTTAAATTAATGAATAAAAATCAATAAATGTCAGTCTCAGCCTGAGTTATTTAAAGAGAGGTTAATTGAGGATAGACAGATGTCAAAAGAATTTTATTTTGCAAATTAAATTGTTTGATCTGGCTTTGATAGGAAATATATGTAGAATGCAGTTGTTAGGCGAGTCTACAGAATACAGAAGAGTGTGGTATACAGAAAAGGCGAAAGCTGACTTAATAAATTCTTGAAAAGTAGAAAAAATCGAAAGAAAGAAAAACCTGCAAGAAACCCAATCTTCGGAAAGCCCAGAAAGCTCTCGGTGACATTTCAGAAGCTTCCCGGCATACGACCACCTCTAAACTATCATTTCCACCTTGGTCAAGTAAATTGCACAGAGCTTCCTGATGTGAAAAAAAAAATGAAAATCAGAGTTAAGTGAAGGGAAGGAAAATCATCACTTCATTTTTCCATAATGTTGATTATTGAACCTTTCAAATGGAACAGACGAGAAAATACGAAGCTTACCCCAGACTCAGAATCATCCGGATTGAGAACAACAGCTCGTTGGTAACACTTAATAGCTCTCTGAGTGTCAAGGGAAACGTTGGCGTAATAATGGCCTAGATATTTAAAAGATATCCCATTCTTAGGGTTTAATTTGGCCGATTGAATAAAATGTTCAGCCGCTTTTTCCTTCCCTTCTCCTCCTTTTTCCCATAAGAACACACCCTGAATCATAGTTTATAAAAACAAAAATAACTTTAAAGTGCGGCAGAGTGAATAAACAAAAGGGCAGGAAGAATGCATACAATATCAAAATGTACGGAGGCGTCATCTGAGGACTCCTGCAAGCGTTGGAATAGATGTTCCGCCCCTTCTTCCTCCTGAGTCTGAGGAAAAAATAAACTGAGAGTGAGTGACCGGCACCGATGATATGACGAAGATTGATGAAATAGAAAAGCTAAGAACACACCCTGATTGTTTCGGAATCCATGGGACCCAAGTCCTGTCTTGGTACCGTTCTTGCCACACTGCTGCTCGACTTCGCTCCGGATGCAAGCAATACTGCAAGAGCACCCTTTCCACTTCGCACTTACTGTTAAATAATTTTGGCTTAAATTCGTCTTCCGTTTCATTTCTACTCTCTCTCTCTCTATCTATCTATCTATCTATATATATATATATATATATATATATGAAAATGTTTGTTTAACACCATCTTTCACACAAATTTGACACTGGTACATGTGTCAAATTTGTATTGGATGGTTATTGGTCTTTTAAAATTAATTTTTCCAAAAGCTGAGAAGGGTAGAATGGGCATTGTGATGTTATTGAATGAATGAAAATTGAATTTGGCGATTTCATTTTTCATCTTTCACCTTCAGACTTTCGTTCTCTGACCATCGTTCTCTCCCATTCACAATCTCTCCCATTCGACTTTGTCATTGTCCCATTCGGTCATCTCCTATTGTCCCATTCTCCCATTCGTCCTCTGTTCATTACCATTTGGGTTAAATATGCTTTTAGTCCCTGAAGTTTCACTGAATTTTGGTTTTAGTCCCCGCATGAAACTTTGATAGCATTTCATCCTCTAAGTTTGGTAACTCTTACTTTTAGTCCCTCATTTTGAACGGCGTTAACTTTTTGGTGATGTTGGTAACAGCACAGCCACCTCACCACTGTCCACTGCCTGCCACGTAGGTTTATTTTAATTTGGAATGATATTAAGCATTTTAGCACGTGTGTAGGTGAGTTCGTCTTTTATAAATCACAGCCTAATAACGGTTAGGTATTTGTTCGTGATCTGGGTTGGGTGGAACGAAAGTTGTTGAGGGCTTACATGTGAAGCTGGGAGATCGTGTTGTTGAAGAGGTAAGTTGATAGAAATTGTTTTGTTGTTGTGTGTGTGAATATAAGTAGTGGGGATTTTAGGGTTTGGCTTGGCACGATAGGTGATGAAGGTTTTTGTTTGTTGTAGTGAAATGAAAGGTGAGAGTGCAGCAAATGTTTGTATGCGAAAGAAGATTGGTTCAGCAAAGTCTCAAAGTTTTGCATCATTTTCACGGTTACCACCTAAAATGTGTGGTTGTGGTGAAACGTTGTTGCTTTTGAAGGCAACTACTGCGAAGAACAAAGGAAGACTATTCTATAGATGTAGAAATTGGGCAGTAAGTGACTAATTCTTTCAGTTCATGTGCTCAACTTTCTTTCTATTAATGGCTTGTTTATTTGATTGTAGAGTAATTCAACTTGTAATTACTTTGAATGACATGATGAAGAAGTTACTCAAATAGAAGGAAAACGTGAAGAACTTGATCTGTGTTTCGGAAATGATAAAGATGTTGTGGATCTGAAGAAGAAGATAGAGAAGTTGAAAACGAAACTAGAAGCAGAGAAGAAAGTTGGGAAAATGATGTTGTACTTGTTTGTGTTGTCATGGGCGTTAACTATTTTCTTTTGTATTATGTTTCTACTAAAGTTGAATTGTAATTAAGAAATTTGAATGAATAAAAGTGACTTTTTGTCCATATTATTGTTGTGTGTTTCTTGACTTTGTGTGTGTCGTGAGTTGGAAGTAGTTAAAGATATTGTACTTAAAGAAAGAAGACCATGGCAAGATATGTTAAGCTAAGTAACTAAAAATTGACTTTAGCAATCTGTTCTGTTATTGACCAAGCTCTTGCTACAATTTTATGACATCTCGATGCACCACACAAATCAGAATTTCAATGCCAAAAACTATACAGCTTGCAGTGAACAAAGAAAGGTAAATTTGGTGGTTTGGCTAGTGAAATTTAAAAGAACTGTCTTTTAGTGTAATTTCTCTGCATAACCAAGTTTTAATAGTCAAAAAAAACTTGTGGACACTAGCTTTTGAAGCTAAATTCAATCACTGCAGATTTGGACTGTTTGAACTCTGAATATGCAGTAGAATTGGCTTATTTTTGACAACTCAACCAACCAGATTTTGCTATAATGAATCAAATGACATTTGAACCAAGTATTGCATCCATATTTACCATTTAAAACTTGAACAAAGAATTGGAATCTCAGTTTGCATTCAAAATTGCAGGTCTGAACTTACTTAGAATGCTAATTTTGCTGGTTTGGTTAGTGAAATTTAAAAGAAATGACTTTTAGTGTAATTTCTCTGCATAACCAAGTTTTAATAGTCAAAATAAACTTGTGGACACTAGCTTTTGAAGCTAAATTCAATCACTGCAGATTTGGACTATTTGAACTCTGAATAAGCAGTAGAATTGGCTTATTTTTGACAACTCAACCAACCATATTTTGCTATAATGAATCAAATGACATTTGGACCAACTTTTGCATCCATATTTACCATTTAAAACTTGAAGAACGAATTGGAATCTTAGTTTGCATTCAAAACTGCAGGTTTGAACTCATTTAGAAAGGTAATTTCGGTTTTAGTCCCTGAACTCTTACTTTGCATTGAACAGTAGGACCTTAAATATTATGCAGTAGGTTTTAGTCCCTGAACTCTTAGTTGGTTTAAAATGCAAATATGCATATAGGTTGAGTGTTGACCAAATTAACACTGCTAGCACCTTTAAAACATCAAATTAAACTTGCTTTATTCTGTAAAACCGTTAATTATGCAGCAGATTTTGAAACTCCATTTATGGGCAAATTATGCAGCATATTACCAAGCATATTATGCAGTTTTTTATTGCCACAGTATATTATGCAGCAAATTTTTATGCAGTTTTTTTTGCCAGCAGATTTAGAAAAAGGCACAGCCACAGTATATTGCCATTGAAGAGTGGAATAAAGTGGATCCAATACCCAATACTCACGTGAATAAAGTAGTACCAAACAGCAGTGGTCCCATAAATTGTGCATTGAATATTAACATAAACANCAGTGGTCCCTTCCCACTCACAAAGTAATATTGTGCATTCAATAGTTTAATCAAAATAGCAGTGGTCCCTGCCACGTACATGCTGCCAATTACAATACTTTAATCAAAATATCCTACACACTACAAAATGCATTANAATAGGGTCTTCTTGCAGCTTGGAGTTCTGAAGCAGTTTGGTCAAGTGGTACTGGCTTGGGAACCGAGATGGTGTGCACCCAGTCCTGAGGCTGTTCCAACTGCTGCTTGGGCTCTAGATGCAGCTGCTGATCCACTGATTGATGGTCCATCTTGGTTTCTTGAAGCTACACTATTTGCTCTTGATGCTGCTCCAGCTACAGCTCCATGTGAAGTTGATGGAGGTGCTTCAGATCTGGGCCTGCTACCAGATCCCCCACCACTTGAAGTTACCCTTGTGTTCTACAAAAAGTGTAAGCAACATTAGAAGGCATGTTGTGTAAATAGCATAGGTTAAGTTTTAATAGACAAATTGTGTACCTTCTTTCTTTTACATGATCTAGCATTGTGGCCAAACTCTTTGCAAATGCTGCACTTCATAATAGAATGCTTCTTGGACAACTTTGTATGGCTCACAGGTTCATCTGCCTCTCTTCTCCTTAATTTTTTTGGCCTTCCAGGAGGCGTTTTGTAGATGGGAGGGAGGAGTGAGGGTGTGTTTTCAGAAGTTGGCCACATTTGTTGGCCATTTATAGGAACTATTTCAGGGGCATAACATGTCACATAAGCAGGTTTCTTGTAATAAACATGGACACAGTCTTCAGGGTTTTGAACTTTGTAAGTTATGGCAGCAATAGCATGCCTACAGGGTATTCCTATCAAATCCCAACTGTAACAACTACAAGAATTGTTACTTAAGTCAACAACAAACTTATCCATTGTAAAGTCGTGTGTCACCTCAAATTTTTCAGCCCCTGCCCATGTAGGAATCCAATTACCACTCTTTTTTATTTCCTTATCTAGCCTTTTTCTAGGTCTAGGCATTACCACTCCTGGATATGTCATGGCTTTCTCCCTAAGTGATGCAAACCGTTTCATTATGTAAGTTCGTATCCACTCCATCATAGTTATTATTGGTTTGTCTCTAGCAATTAGTATAGTACTATTAAAGGACTCACTCAAGTTATTTATCAACACATCACATCTACAATAGGTACTAAAGGCATGTTTACACCAAGTCTTGGTAGGAATACCTATCAACCAATTATATGCATCATTGTTAATAGCTTTCAACTCACCCATCTTTTTTTCCCACTCCTTCTCATAAGTAGCCTTTGCTGCTCTCATCATCAAATCCCTAATGAGTACTCCTCCACCAAATCACTTTTTGAAGTTGTTATATAAGTGTCTTAAGCACAACCTGTGTTCTACTCCATCCATCATCTCATCAAAAACTGTCATAAGTCCCTATGAAACAGAAAACGCAATGATTAGTAACACTTCGAAAACAGTTATTTTAATATATTTTAGATAGAATATTTTGATACTTTTGGATTTAAAAATATCTTATTTTTTACCGATTTAAAAATGCATTTCCAAATTTCAAAATATAAAAAAAAAAAATTGAACAAGTTGGGAAAACTATTTTCAACATTTGAAAATAGTTTTCGCAACATTTAATTTAAAATGTATTCTTTTATGTCTTTCAAGTCAATATTCTAAAATATATTTCTAAAATCTGCATGTATTTTCTAAAACACTCATCCTAAAAAATTGTTAAAAATAAAAATAAAGTGATGTAGGAATTTTATCATTATTTTAAGGATAATGATATTTAAACAACATTTTTTTGACAACATTTGAACATTGATTACGTCTCTCAATATGTAATTGGTCAAAAATTACTCTACAGTAATATTTATGATTATTATTATTGATTGTGGAATAATTTTTAACAAATCACAGATTGACACGTAATCAATGTTCAAATATTGTAAAAAAAAAAATATTATCTACAAAGATTAAAAAAAAGGAAATACATTAAGTAACCGTCCTAACGCGTAATTTTATTTTATTTTTCTTATTGTATCTTTATTAATTGCACCCTATATTAATAGAACATGACTAAAATATTATTTCTCATTATATTATATCATAATTGTCATTGTTGAGAAGAGAGATAGAACAGATAGTGAAAAAATAATTAGGTTAAAACATTTTAGTGGTCCTCCTATTTATATTAAAATTTCAATTTTATATTAAAATTTCAATTTGATTCTTAAGTTTTAAGTTGTCTAGTCTTTATTTTTGGAAATGTGTAATAAATAAATTATTTCCGTATTCGACAAAAACAGTGTGAATATGTATTGAGATGTAATATTTATTGAATAATTTGAATCATTAACGTGTTAATTCATCCTTTTTTAAACAATTGACATTTAAATTAAGCTCTAACATTGGTCGTCTTCATCTTTGAACACTGTCCAATTGAAACATGTCTCGTTCTTCTTTGTTCTACACTTGCAATGGTTGGGAAGGAACGTAACATAGTAGCGACTTCATAGTAGCGACGTCGTAAGAAGGTTAGATGTAAAACTCATTTGTTTCTGTGATAAGAGTGCAATATTCATAAATGTGAATATGCTTAAAAATACGGAAAAACAATTCTATGGTGTCCTAAGTTCAAGGTAAGATTGATGGAAACAAAAATGACTGCTTTTATTTCTGTTATAAGCCAGACCATAGCAAAAATGAGTGCTTTTATTTTTGTTATAAGCATGGACCATAGCTAAAACGGGTGTTTTTATTTATGCTAAAAATGGTTGTGTTTTTGTTATGTTGTTGTAGGAAGTCAAGATTTCGATTGCAATTATTTTCATTTGTAGCAATGATGAAAGTCCAAAAAATAAAGAAATGTGTGGACTTGTGGCGAATTTAAAAGAAATTAATGGTGGTAAAAGTCCGAAAAGCAAATAAATGAGTAGAATTGTGCTGGAGATGAAAGCAAATGATGTTGAAAATATGAAAATATCAAAAATAGGAAAATATGTTTTTATGTTGGGAAAGAGGTTGAAGATGTTGATGGGGATGGTGTTTGTTATCTATGTTTTTTAATGTAATGTACTGTCAATGTTGATGAAAGTTTGATGATTTGTTCTAAAAAGTTTATGTAATGCATCAGTTCCACCAATTTTTAGGAGGTGGTTAATCCTTCTTAGTAATTGTCCTATTTGTATTTTTATTCTGTAATTCTTTTAAATTTACGTGATACTAAAAGTTAGTGATTGTTTTGAAAAATTCAACTGCTCATGAAAAAATTTACAATCTACTTGTGCACTTCTATGGTTTCAATTTCGCATTCTTGGAGTAAATCCATAGGTTGTGGAAAAAACCATAACTTAATTGTGAAACTGGTTGATTTGCATTTTGTTTCTCTCAAGACAAATTCGTAGGTTGTGGAAACATTCACGGTTTAGTTGTGGAGTTCCTTAGTTTCAACTCTCCATCTTGGAGCAAAATCCATAGATTGTGGAAACGTTCACGGCTAAGTTGTGGGATTGACCTTTAACTTTTGTCTACTGTGGGGTTTTGAGTTGGGTTCACAAGATGAGATGATTCTCAAGGAGGGATGGATTGCATTTGTCGGTGCCACTAGTGTGGTGTCTTGTGTTTGTGGTCATTGTAGGCAAGTTTTTTATTGTGTCCAATTACTTTGCATACACCACATTTTTTTTCTTTCCAAACCCTCATTTTCATAATTCAATATCATTCTTCTATTCTCTCATGCCTCAAGTCGTCTTTTTTTCCTTAGGCCTTCTTGGCATTATTCTTTTATTTGGGGAACGTGTTGATCGTTGATAGGATAAATAGTCGAATTGTAGGTCCCTTCATATGTTATCTTCATAAACAAATGGCCAATGAAGTATTCTCCATCCAAATTAAGAAAATTCATTGCAACAAAAGTGTGACAACAAAGAATTACACTAATGCTTCATTTTCTACATGTGCAGTCCATTCTGTCAACATTAACGACAAATTGGTTCCCAGATCGAGATACGTGTCTTACTTCAAATAATTTATCAACTGACCACCGTTATGTATACAAAGCCACAACACAGTTTTCAATAAAGTACTCGTGATGTAAAAGGATGTTAATAACTTTGATTAGAGGTACCTTGGTATCCAATATTTGGTTAAGCTTGTTTCCTTTTGAAGTTTATTTAGCACTTTGGGACATATAGAGCATTCATACGATGTCATATTTGTCCTGTTTGTAGCCTATTTTCTCATAATGAAAACTCTAACGTCCTTTGACATGTTAATAATGGGTTTAGACCTATCATGAATCAATACACTATTGAAACCCTCACACATATATTGTCCATAAGAGTGCCACACAGTGTGCTCTAAGGATGAAACTAACCAAAACTTGATTTAATGTAGGTTAGTGAATATAAATGTATAAAGTATGGACTACAAATGTATATCAATATTTATAACAGTAAATGTTTGTTGCTCTCCACATGAGACATTTAAGATTCTTTTATGAAAATTTCTTTAAAAAATTTGAATACAAATGTTTAATACAAAATCTTTGTTCTACTTTAAGTAGAAATTCTTAAATGCGGAGAGTTAGAAGTAAAGAACCTAAAAAACCTAAAGAATCCTAATTTAAGTTTCAGTTAAAACAAGCAGACTTTCAATCTCATAAAAACATTCAAAATTTTACGCATGTTATTAGTGGTGGCACACCATTAGCCAAGTCATAAAAAATTTAATATTATCGATGTTCGATGACTAAATCCAACAGTTTGGTTAAAAAAAGTGATAAAGATGAAATAAAATTTAAAAGATGACTAAAATTAAAAATTAAAATCACATAGTTTAAAGGCAAAAACATATTTAACAATTTTTTTAAAATTCAAATATGTTTATTTTTAAGAACTTTGAAATAAAATTATAATATATTTTTATTTTAAAATTTTATACATTTGGTTATCAAATTTTAAAATGAATTAACATAATTTTGAATCAAATTTTAAAATAAATGAATATAATTTTTTTATTTAATTAATATAATTTAACAGATTAAAAATTTATATTAATTCATTTTAAAGGTTTGAAAATTTGGCAAATTATATTTTTGTGACAAAATTTCGGAAATAAAAGAATACTTTACTATTTTTTTTATTATATTTCCCCTCGTGTGGGGAAAATCTAAATTATGCATAATTTAAAAAATTTTAAATTACGTAATTTAATTTTTATATTAGATGGTATAATTCAAAATTTTAAAAATATTTTAAATTTTACAATTAAAAACATTTTAAATTATACATTTTGAATTATATAATTTAAACCCATGTTTATAAATCCTTAAATACAGATTATATAATCACTACACTAAACAAATCAAGATATTTTTCCAAATGTTACAATCCAAAATTCTAAAGCATAAATAATTTGAAAACCATAAATAATACAGGAAAGTGCTAGAAGAAAACATGGACGAAGAAATTGACTAAATAAGTGTACACAGTTTCTCAACCCAAATACCACTAGCATATATCTTATTATTTATCTTTAAAAAGTTTAAATTTTATTAATTGGTTAATATTTCATACTAATTATGTAGTTGATTTTAAGTTTTTAATATTGATTCAAAATAAAACATAAATAAATGTGGAAGACTCGGTTCTCCAAAATTACCAAAGTTCAAATCCTCTCCTACGGTCCACTGCACTCTCACAGCAGCATATTGAATATCCATCTCAGAGACGGAGCCTGGAGCTTGAAGCCTGAGCTGCTTCAACTATCTGAATTTCTGAACTCATCCATTCGTCAGCGCTGCTAGAATTAAAGTGAGATTTCTCTCTGTCAACTTTTTCCATGACCTGGATTTTCCACCGATCTACATTTCTCTTCGTTTTTCTTCTGAAGCGATATGCGATATGGAGACCGATAATTACTTTTGCCTGGTCATAAAGTCATTGTATTGATTCAAAACTAGCCAGGCATTTAAAACATTAGGTGTTTACCTCCAGTTTTCTTTCTCTTTTTGCAGTTGAAATTCTGTTGAATAGCATTTACCCTTTTCCAGATCTTATTTTCTTTTTTCCGCCAAGATATCCGGAGGCTGAAAAGTGAAAACTTCAACCTCTACCCTTTTTGCCCACTTTACACCTTTTGCTTGACTACATTACAAAGGCTCGAGGTCTGAGAGCTCTAGATGAAACCTCAATTTGTAATTAAAAGGCTAGTTAGTTTATATTTGTTTCAGCTAGTGTTCAGCAATCAAGAGAATGATTATTGGCCACTTTGGTTATTACGTGCTTGATTTGTGCATTTCCTTATGATCTAGATTGTTAAATACTCGGTGCTTTTGCTTCATAATTACTGAATATTTGCTTTTTTCCCCTATTATTATTGTTGTTGTTGTTATTATTATTATTATTATTATTATCATTATTATGTTTATTGACCATCATTGTTTGTGGTAATTGTAGATT
This sequence comes from Vigna radiata var. radiata, assembly GCF_000741045.1. Classification (NCBI taxonomy): domain Eukaryota; kingdom Viridiplantae; phylum Streptophyta; class Magnoliopsida; order Fabales; family Fabaceae; genus Vigna; species Vigna radiata. Next base: position 95,360 of record NC_028361.1, on the reverse strand, counting down.
GTTTAATGGAAAGTGGAGGGAACTCCCTTCCGTCAGGGCCAGATGGTGTGAAGAGAAAGGTTTCATATTTCTATGATCCAGAGGTTGGGAACTATTATTATGGGCAGGGGCACCCAATGAAACCACATAGAATTCGAATGACGCATGCTCTTTTAGCCCACTATGGATTACTTCAACACATGCAGGTTCTGAAGCCTACTGCTGCCAAAGATAGGGACCTCTGCAAGTTCCATGCTGATGATTATGTGGCCTTTTTGAGAGGCATCACCCCTGAAACACAGCAAGATCAATTGAGACAATTGAAGAGGTTTAATGTTGGTGAAGACTGCCCTGTATTTGATGGTCTTTACTCTTTCTGCCAGACATACGCAGGAGGCTCTGTTGGTGGTGCTCTAAAATTGAACCATGGAGTATGCGATATTGCAATAAATTGGGCTGGTGGTCTGCATCATGCAAAGAAGTGTGAGGCTTCTGGGTTTTGCTATGTTAATGACATTGTGCTGGCTATTTTGGAACTTCTCAAAATACATGAGGTTTCCCAAATTTAATTTCCCAAATTATATCATTGATTTTTGACTGTTCTCATTTTAATTCAGGTTGAATTTATTCCTTATATGACCAACAACTGTGATTGATTTCAAAACTGGAAGTGTATTTTGGAATAAAGAAGTGAGTACGTTCTAGAGAACAATGGTTATGCAGATGGGTTACAATAGCCTAGTGGTTTGTGGTAGTTAGTAAGGGAAGTATATAGATACTATTACACTCATGAGTAGGATTTCTTTTTTGGATCTTTTGTGATTAACTATTCTATAGTTGGAGATGGAACTATTCCCTTGGCAGGGAAATACCATAGTTTGTTTCTTTGGTTTCTATCTCTTTCCTTTATCTCTCAATTTTTCATTACACTTTGAGGGCCTATCAGTTGGTCCGACTTGCCTTGTTTTGAGTCTGGTCAGTGTGACTAGTAATTGTGGAAGCTAGGGTGGACTCTTTGATGAAGTTCCTCAGAAGTTGGTGTTGCAACTTGCTCGTATGGAGGAAATCAAGAAGTTCCTCGCACAGCTAATGGAAAAAAAAAGTATTGAGTGGACAAATGATAATGATGATGGTGTGGAAGATCAAATTAACTGTATTTGGATGCGCGTCGCTGAAGACAAACTCACATCACACTAAAGCTAGGACATAAAGCTTCCACGTTTTGAAGATGATGCATAAATATGAAATATGCATTTTATTAATCACACAATAAAGCCCAAAGAACCAAGTGGAATTGTAGTTGAGAAAAATTTCTCCAAGGTCAATGAAAACTGTCTCCTCGAATAAAAGAGGTTGTCTTTGAAAGGGTTGACCTGATAAGCTGATCAGGAGGATTGCAGGAGTGGAGAAATTTTTTAGGTTCAAAGCTTCTCATTGTCACAACATACTTCTGACCCATAGAAATACTTAGTATATGTTTTCTTTTTATTCCTAATTTTATGTAGGAGATAATGACTAGTGAATTGTGTGCATGTGCACTGGACATGCCCAAATTGAGTTGTCATAATATTTGTTAGAAATATTCTTTTTGCTGTTAGGAAATTGTAATAGACTTGAGCATTATCACAGCCAGTTGGGCAATGAAATTGAGATATCACCATTTTAGTAAATTTATATTTTCTCTTACTGTTCGCTGCAATCAATTACTCTGCTCCTTGCAACTAAATCCTTTATGACATTGGAATCCCTGTTCTGAGTTAGGATTATTCTTAGGTTACTCTTTGGATATCCAAATAGTCCCAATTGGTAGCATAGAGACAGGTGGATTCATCGGCAATGGCTGTTATGACCTGAATTCACATTACAATAGTTGAACTCTAGAAGAAACAAGAATTTAATGATTTATTAGGGAAAATTAGTGAGTATGACCTGTTTAGATCATCTAGATGCAGGAATGGAAGAAATCAAGAGCTTATTACAGGCACAATCTTCCTAGAACCACAATGATAATTTCTCCACTAACAGTCCCCATTTTGGCAATAGAAATGAAACCGACAACTCCTGCTCTACTCGCATCTAAGGTGGAATTCTGGTTTGTTGGTAAGGATATGGAAGAATGGTTGTGTAAGTACATTCAGTTTTTTTTCTCTGGATGGAACAGTGTAAGCTTGCAAGGTTCGTTTAGCCTTTATACACCTGAATAGAGTTTGGCATCTCAACTATATGTGTAGCAAATTTGGTATCCACCCTCCCAGGTCTGCATACATTGCTGATGTAGCTCAATGATTCGACAAAGTTTATAATGACCTGCTAACTCTAATTAAAGTCAAATGCAAAGGCAGGCTACATGAATATGTGGATGATTTCAAGCTTGCCTGAACTCAGGTAGCCCTTCTTCCTGAACAGGCCTTGAGCGTATTCTTGGCTGGATTGGAACACGAAACCCAAAGTGACAATCAAGATGTTCAACCCCAACTCTATTGCTCCTGCAACTCAACTGTGAAATTGCATGAAGCTTCCAAAGCTTCTATCAGTAAGCACGATGTCAGCAACCATGTCCCTCCTGCTAAATTCACTAATTCCCCTCCTAAACCTCATTTTTCCATCATTCCATTAGTTGAAACATAAGATATCTCAAGTTTTAGTGCTGCAGTTGGCTGAGGAATACCCTACTGCAGAAGCTGGAAAGCTAAACCTGAGTCAGCTGTGGATGGTATTGCTGTTGAGACTCCTCAATTTTTTGTGAATGCTACGATAGGAAATTATAGTTTTTGCACCATGAAAGTAACTGGTCTTCACAAGCTTTCAGCACTGGCAGATTTCCACAACCATAGAACATCAAACAACTAGGAGATTTTTTCAGTTTTGTTGGCTATTATCAAATATTTGTCTCTACTTTTGGCAAAATTGCCAAGTCTTTAATTGACATGCTTAAGATGGGGGGATTTACTGGGTCTAAGTAGCAACCATGGGGTTATTTTCTTGGAGGTCTTCATTCAAGATTAATATTCGTTATCTCATCGACATTTCAATGGCCATTGAGTTAGCCTTTAAGTTGGAGTCTTGGAGGAAGATTTCAAGCTGGGTGGGGAGCTACATGATTTTAAGAAAATTATTTTTCCTATTCTTTTAATTATTGGTTGCCATCAAACATCAATTCTTTAATGAAAACTAGTTTTTGTAGTTGTTGTTATAGGTTCTTTTGAGTTAGGAGAAAATATTGTGTTGAGTTACAAGAAGATATTGTAATCATTACAAGGGTGGTACCGGAAGATTCTTTTATCTTTAGTTTGTTTGTTATTATTTTTTATTTGTATTTTGGGCTTAGCTCATATTTATTCTATTATAAATAGAGGGTCCTATGTGTATATTCAACACAAGAGAGATTAATCCCATACATAGTTGTTCATTATATTCAACAATTTCATATAAATTATCTTACTTTTATGTCAGCATTTGATGTGAATCTTTTCTTTTTCCCGTCCTTGAGAACAATGCTTGAGCTAGAGCTTCCCTTCTATTTTTGAAGGGGATTTAATTTGCATTTTTCTTTTACTTTAATGAGGCAGACATTGTTTATTGCCTTCATATATCTGGTCGCATTAGAGCTTGTTTAAGATGCGGGTTACCAGTGACATTGCCTTCTGCATTCCTATCAATGTTAAATGTTTTGTAATGAATATTTTTTCCTAAGTGCTCTATCATAGTAATCTGCATTCTCTTTATCATGTGCAGCGTGTTCTATACGTGGACATTGATATCCATCATGGTGATGGTGTAGAGGAGGCCTTTTACACCACTGATAGGGTCATGACTGTTTCATTTCACAAGTTCGGGGATTACTTTCCTGGAACAGGTGATATTCGTGATACTGGATATGGTAAAGGGAAATATTATTCACTTAATGTTCCCTTGGATGATGGAATCGATGATGAGAGCTATCAGTCCTTGTTTAAGCCAATAATGGGAAAGGTTATGGAAATTTTTAGGCCTGGTGCTGTTGTATTACAATGTGGTGCTGACTCTTTATCTGGAGACAGATTAGGTTGTTTCAATCTTTCCATAAAAGGGCATGCTGAGTGTGTCAGATATATGAGATCTTTTAATGTTCCCCTTCTATTGCTCGGGGGAGGTGGCTATACAATAAGAAATGTGGCACGCTGCTGGTGTTACGAGGTATTGTGTTGTGTGATTTTTCTTGAACCTTTTCTGGTTGAATTATCTTATTGACTTTTGTCTCGTTTAAAAGGATGAATATGGATGCCTGATAATTATGTTCCCAGTAGTAATTTGATTTTGGATCTCTACAATGGACATAAATACGGGTACAAAAGTTTCAATGAAGAGATCACAGTAGTTCGACTGATACACTTTTTCTCGTGTGAAAAAGCTCTTTGGTGCACACAACTCAAAGCACCGGTTCAGATTTAGTTGTATAGCATTTTTGAAAAAGGTTACTGAAAATATCTAACAGATTAAAAGTTGAGGTATACCTGCCTATTTTTTTGGCTTTTAGCAGTCCTGTTGAAACCGAGTATACGAGAATCAGTATTTGCACTATGCAGTGTTGATTTGATCTGTACACCTGATATTTGTGCCAAGTAAAAGTACTCTATTTTTTAAGCAGAAAGTGTTCTCTGATTAACAAATTTCTGTTGGTTGTTGATCAGACTAGCGTTGCTCTTGGGATTGAACTAGATGATAAGATGCCTCAACACGAGTATTATGAATATTTTGGTCCTGATTACACTCTTCATGTTGCTCCAAGTAACATGGAAAACAAGAACTCTCGACATTTATTGGATGAAATAAGAGCAAAACTTCTTGATAATTTATCTAGGCTTCAACATGCACCAAGTGTCCCATTCCAGGAGCGACCACCTGATGCAGAGCTACAAGAGGTTGGTTTTGTATCTATTGAGAAATATGATACACTTTTTTTCCAACTCTTTATTTTATGATCTCTTAATCATTATTGAACTAGTTGCCTACTTCCCTCATAGATATATGTATTTGAATATCCTTTGGCATGTAAACATGATTGAGTAGGAGCATATAATGGTTCAAATTCTGCTACTATGTTCAGGAAATAGATATTTCTCTCTCATTGCTTAGATTTATTGCATCTAAGTGGAGTTACTACTCTTAACTTTTTTCCAATATCCAAACTGTAAAGGTTGCATTTGAAACGGAAAGATCTGCAGATTTTTTTAATTTATTTTAGACACAGCTTATTTTAAAAAATCCACCATCACAAAACTTGTTAGAAACGTGGCCACTCTGTAAACATGTTTCAGAAAAGCAGTTATCACGTCTCAAGTTGAAGTCAGAAATTTGTCTAGAGCATTGAATATTATATATTGAAAAAAAAAACCGTGTTCATTAACACGTACGAGCATGCTCATATGATCCGTCATACTTTTTTCTCAGAGATTTGTTTATCATTTACCATTATTGTATTGACAAAGTGCTTGAGTAAATATTGAGAATTACTTACTATTCATATCCAGAGAGATGAGAATCAAGATGACAGAGATGAAAGATGGGGTCCGGATTCTGATATGGAGGTTGATGATGACAGGTATTTTCTTGTGCTTCTGTTGCCCATCTTGATAGTGTCTTTTGAGGTCCTTTAAATGGTCTGTTTTCTTTACAGCAAACCTCGCAGAAGGGTGAAAAGTGAACGTGTTGAAGCTGAGCATAAAGATGCAGTATGTCCCGACCTGTTTTCTTTGTCCTTGCTACATTAGAATAATCTTTTAAATATTACTGAAATCAAATGAACTACGCATCAGAATGAGTAACAAGTACATTATAGTGAATTTAATGAAAAATATATTTCAATTCAATTCTGAGTATAATTTTATTTTTTACCTGACGTGTCATTTTAACAAATTGCAATATATTTTATTACACTCTCAATTGGATTCCTTTCATTATTTATTTTCCCAGTGATTGGGTTCAGGTTATGACACTTGTGTCTCCTTATTCATATTGCTAAATGATGGGCTTGTGCAGTGATTTTTCTTGTTTTAGTTTTAAGATGAATTAATTACTTTTAAGTGACAATTAAGAGCATATTTTAACTTTCAGGAAAGTTATCATAAACATCTGGACTGTGGAAGAGATTTTCTCACGCCTTTCAAGGAGATTGCATGCTCCAAGGTTGAATGTTTTGGCCTTCATATACTAAAATTTCTCATTTATAAGATCACACCAGGGGTGTTAAAATTGCATCTTTTCAGGTGTCGGCGGGGGACTCGATGGCAGTGGATGAACCATGCATCAAAGAGGAGCAGGATAATTTAAAAGAGCTTTCTGATCACAGGTCAAGATGAAATACTAATAGGAATTGGTCAATCCTTCTCCCCGACTAGTGTATGTTGACCTGTAAAGTAAATTATAGTTTACTCTTACGGCAGTTTGGTTCATTCACGTGATGTCTCTGTAGTCTTTCAAATTTTTGCTTTATCTGGAAACGGAAGAGATATAGCGCAAACTTTGCCTTGGCTTTTGATGTCTAATATTACTGCAAGATAAAGCTTTGTTGCCACAAATGGTTGTAGTTTATTATTTCTGTATGTTTTACTTTGGTAGGCTTTTTATCAAAATATCTAGAATGAGGAGCAGCCCATTGTTGGATCCATGAGATGAAATATAAAGATTCTTGTGTTGCTTGCAAAAGGATGAAGCAAACACATTCCTTAACCATAAATCTAGGTTGTCATTTGTCAATAACCGCAGATAGTTCAAGGAGACCATCAGATGAAATATAAAGATTCTGGTGTTGCTTGCAAAAGGGATGAAGCAAACACATTCCTTAACCATAAATCTAGGTTGTCATTTGTCAATAACTGCAGATAGTTCAAGGAGACCATCGCTTCTCAGTTCAGTGGTGCGGGCATTGCAGCCGCTATTCCTGAGTGGTGGAGGGGTATTGATGTTATTTCAAAATCAATTGAGAGATATGTTGAGTTTCAGAAGTGGTAATTAGTGGGGTTCTTTGCTAATCTTAATTCTGTATCAGGCCCTATAGAAAGGAAAACCCCTTCTATCCTTCATTCTTCTCCAAGCTCCGTTTTTGTCAGAGATCCACTGCGTTTTTCAGTAACCCCTTTGTCTTCCATTCTTGCAGTTTTAAATTTTTGTTGTGGTCGGTTTTTGTTTTCCCTTTTATTCTACATCTTTAAGCTCTATTTTACTCTCCCTTTTCTTTAATGTATGTTTATCCGAAATACGAATAGGATGATAAGATACAATTCATACCCTCCACAAACAAATAATATGAAGGTTTTAGTTATTGAATTGTGCATGACCACTGAATTGGGTTGGGTCTTCCAACTTATTTTAAAAACCCTAATTTTTTTACCTATACCTTTTTTGCTTAATACAACCTCGTCTCTATCACCTTCTCACATTTTGGTCTCTTGTATTCTCATTCTCGTCTTCTGTCTTCTGGCTCTCGGCTCATTTCCTTTGAATTGGTGGTCCAACATTGTTGGAGGTTATGCAGTAGAAGTACGACTTCATTGGAGGTTGTGGGGGTGGTGCTGTAAGGTTTATGGAGGTCAGTGAGACGTTATTGGTGGAGTTTTTTGCCTGGAGACTATTTTATTCGGTGAGGTTCTGTTTTGTGCACATTTGGTGAATGATACTTAAGAAATGAGTAAATATTAATGACACTTAAATATTATATATATATATATATATATAATTTTTTAAATATTTATAAAGTACATCTCCTTTTGTAACTGGAAAATGGAAAAAAAATTGACTGATTTTTTAATATTTATGAATGTTGCTATTTTTTTAATGTTTATAGATCTTACTATTCACAAATTCAGAATTCAAATTTAAGCTCTTTGATAAGTAAAACTATTCGCTATTCAACTATCATGTTCTACTAGGTTACCCAGTCAATTTTCTCCCATTTTCCATTTCTTTCTTTAAAAAATCAGTCAATTTTTTCCATTTTCCTTTTCTTTAGATACAAAAGGGAGATAAACTTTATCTTTCGTTTAGGTGGAGTTTGTATTATTAACAAAATAAGAAATAAAAATTTTCATAGGTAGATGCTTTAGAAAAAAATAATAATCAGCTTATCACAATGAATAATTATAGATGAAATTTAGCACAATAGAAATACCTACACACACAGGTGGCTTTCCCACACACAAACACAGGTGTTTAAAACCATGTGGGTTGCTTTTGTCTTCTAATTTTCTCTCTCTTAAGCATGTTTATTGAAATCATACTTTTTAGTGATTCAACATGAAAAAAAGAAAAAAACTATTTAATAATTGAATATTTTATAATCTATATTTTTGTTGACGCAGTTTCAATTATATTTTTATATTAAAATTATAAAACTATTGTCAAGGAGTAATTTTGTTTAACAACTTTCTATCTTCTTCATTCCATTCACGAGAATAGGGGTTCAATTGTGTATGACAGGAATCAATTGCATAATTTGAAAATTTATTGTTTAATTCTATGTTTTAAAATCCGAAAATGTATTTCATATCTATTATAAAACCCGAAATATTTTTCTGGATACAAAAAATCTCATATTACACAATTCAAAAAATATTTTAAATTGTTCAATTCATTATATTTTTATTCATATGTTTTTAAAGTATGTAATATAGAAATGTGTTTCAAGATGTGTAATACAAAAATCCAAAATATTCTTTTGAATTTGAAAAATATTCTAATTATGTAATCTGAAATACCAGATTACACCATCACAATCCAAATATATTTGAAATTATGTAATTCATAATATATTTATAGATCTGTTCAGATTATACACTTGAGTCGTGTCCCAGAATTACATAATCATAAAATCTAATGACTAGACATTTTCAACTTTTCCAACACCTTTTACAAGACGCAGAAACCATGGGTGCAAAATACAAGTGCCTTGTCATTGTTCGTACTCTCGTAGTTTTTTTTTTTGGTCTAGCTATTGTAAATGTCCAAGAGCTATAGTTTGAATCATGCAATTCTAGTAGTGAAAAATAACAATCTTCACAGTTTACACAGCTTTTGTTGTCCTGCTCGCCCCCACAACAAATGAAAAAAAAAATGTAGAAATCTCAAACTCAGTAACCAACCCGAAAGCCTCAAAATTGAAAAAGAAAAAAAAAAGAGAAAAGTGACAATCACATTCTCAGTACGTACTTGCAGTTACTATCTGATTATCAATCCCCAAATCCTCTTTCAACAATTATCCAGTCCATAGATGAAGTGACAAACCTAGTTCTCCCAGTTGCTTCTGGTCAAGATATGATACATGATCCATCGAAATTAAATGCCTTCCTAGATCGGCTAAGTCTTTCGCTTCAATTTTGTACGTCGATTTAAGTTTTTCAGCTTCACGGTCTGCTGCCTCGGCTTCAGTAGATAGGAGATTAGCTTCTTCTATATCACCCATTTCTAGTGCGCCAGCCTTTTCAGCTCTAGCAGTTGCGGATGCCAAACGTAGCTTCTGGTATCTGACCATTGCCAACTCTTTCTCCTTTAATAAAATCACTCCCTCAGTCTCCTGTAATTTATTAAGGGTTACTTTGATTTCTTCTTCAAGCTTCTCAAGATTTAATGTAGACTTGTCCATGTCTATCTGGATGCTCTCTTTTTCAACACATAGTGACTTTGCCTCGGTAGCTATTCGAGCCGCCTCCTTGAAATTTCTTGCAGCAGTAGCAACTTTCTTTTCTGCTTCTAGTTCTGGGACTCTTTTATCAATGAAAATAATCCTCTGCTTGAAGGATGCTATCTCTTGCTGGATGCTTGACTTTCTTGAAGATAGTTCCTAAAAACAGTGTAATGAAATTTGTGAACAAAAACTACCAAAATAATTTTCTTTTTCGGGAAAATAAGTGACTTGCTTGTGTCGCTTTTGAATTTGATTACTTAAGGAGTGGGACTATTTATTATATATTGAAGCAACTTGACTTGTGCACAACTTCAAATTTAAGGTTATTAGGTAGTACACAGGAGGCAGGCATACACATTGGGAGTCTATGATCATCCATCACATCTCAGCCATATATACACACACACACACACACACAATTTTAAACACTAAAATCAGGATTAACCTGCAAGGAAGCTCTAGCGGCAGAAACCTCCTCTTGAAACAATTTGACATCTCCAGAAAGCTTTTCCTCGTTCTCTGCAAGTGACAGTTTGTCCCCCCTGGACTTCAATATAGATGACATCAAACTTCTTCTCAGTTTAACTGTTTCACGGTATCCCTCAGCTTGCTTTGAAGAAATACTAGCAAAATTCCTAAGTCTTGCTCCCATTTCTTCTTCCTGTGTGAGAGAGTTATCAATCTCCCCCTTCTTTAGAGTCAAAGTTTCAGTTTCTAATTTCACATGCGCAAGGGCAGACTGCAATTTGTCATACTTGACATTAATGCTTAACTGCATCTCTTCAAATCCAGAGAGAACTTTATTTATCTTATTTTCTACAGCTTCTAAATTAGAGTCATTGTCTGCTATCTCCTTTTCTTTCTGTTTAACTAAAGCAAGAAGTTGATCCAATTCACCCATCAACACATCCTTTCTTTTACAAAGGATCTCTTTTTCTCTTTTGTCATCCTGGATTGAATGCTCAATGGAATTATTCAATTCTAAACGAGCTTCATTCATAAATTGTGCTTCAATCTCCAATTCCATCTTTTTAACCTCCATAGCTTCAGATGATGAAAGCCATTGGTCCATTTCTTCTGAAAAAACTGATGTTGCTTTCTTCAGGATAGAATCTGCATTATTTAAAGCGTTCTAGAAAAAGAGGAATACAGTCAAATCCGAAATGTTAACCATAATTGATTTGTAAGGGGATGTCAACGAATGAGTAATCAATTGTCTCGTTTTACCAGAGGATGAAACTTTAGAATTTGTAACATTTGATTTGATTGATGGATTTATGTTAAGTTACAAGGAAATTCAAAAAGCTGTAAACTAGACAAAATTCATTTCACCTACGCTTGGTCAACATTCCGCCTGAACTTATTATATAAACGATGCAAGGGAAGAAAAAAAGTGAGGAAAGAAATGACAGTTATGCAACTGCAGTATTTATTAGATAAAGTAAACTAGTAAAGGATGTATGTTTAACTAACCTTTGCATAATGGTCGAGCAGGATAGCGCATTGTTCCTCGGCAACTAACTGAGATTCAAGGGCATGCTGCAATTTTAAATCTAAAGCGTCGACAAAAGCATCGGCTTCTCTCAAAGAATTGATGTAAGTCAGTTTCTCCTTCTCGGCAACAGAAAGCTTTTCGCTAACCTTTTCGGCCCTTTCGAAATCTTCAGCTTCGCAGGCTTCTTCCAACTGTTTTTCTAGTTCCATGTATCTGAGCGAAGCCAGATTAGCATTCTCAAGGATTTTTCTTCTATTTCTGATGGAATCCTTTCGAGCAGAAGAAGCATTTTTTACCAGTTGACTGGCAAGGTTAAGCTTCTCACGTATGGTGGCCTTGATTTGCTCAAACTCTGCCTCTGGAAAAGCCGATGCATGTTGTTGATTCAATTTATCATTCCCTGATTTGGAGGAAGATTCAGCAGATGGTTCTTCCTCAGAAAAAGCTGAAACACGGTGTTGTTTCGGATTCTCATTCTCTGATTTGGAGGAAGATTCAGCAGGTGGTTCTTCCTCAGAAAAAGCTGAAGCATGTTGATATTCCCGATTCTCATTGTCTGATTTGGAGGAAGATTCAGTTGATGGTAGGGAAAGAGTAACAGCATCAGCATCAGCATCATCAGTGGCAGTGATAATGGAGGGAAGGGTCTCTGGGAGCCGAACAGTATGAGCAGCGCCGAGGCTTTCACTGTCAGAAATTGGTTGGGGGAGCCGAGAAAGAGTGTGAGGCATGTCGTTGAAATGAAGGGTATCTCTACCATATCCTATCCTCAAGCCAGATCGTTTTCTCCTTCGAGGGAGCTGACCCTGACTCGGACCCTGTGTAGAGGAAGAAGAGGAAGTTGGGGCGGTAGCAGATACAGATAGCTGGTGTTGAGATTGGAGATCATGGTCGGCTTCAGCTGCTAGTGAGTTTTGGAGGGGATCCACCACAAGCGTGAGGTCGGAGAAGAGATTCTCGTCAAGGGGCTGCGATGTTGTCAGCGCATCACTACCATTGTAATTGTCTTGTCGGACCTCTGCTTCAACTCCAATTTCAATATCGGCAGCAGGGTTAAACAGTACCATCCCGTCAAACAGCGAATCCATATCATCGCTTTTCTTCCCATCTGAAGCCATCGTCTCACTTCTTACTTCCCCAATCTCCTCCCCTCCGATTGCAGAATCTTCCTAAATTAACTCCCTTTATATCCTTAGCTCTAATCCCATTCTATATGCATGAAAAACATCATCGGCTTTCTGCGGTTTTTTTTTTTTTTTTTTTTATTTGGGAAGGAAAAATAGGATGAAGAGAAAATAGATGAATGATAAGTAAAATTTCCAAGTATTTTTTTTTTATCTTAAGCTTATTTAAATTTTAATTTCATAGTAAAGGTGAGTTTTTTTTATTATTATTATTATAACACAGTATCAATAAATCTTTGACCATGTTTATAATCTAAAAAAGTAAAAAAATAACTAACATAATTATCAAAAAATTTGGAAGTCGTTGCGCTAATCAATCAAGAGGAAAACCACATGTGCGTATCAAGATTTTCTTTTAAACACATTATCACATTCCTCACCTGTGTGAAAGAATTAAACATAAGTTTCACACTTCATAGCTGCAAGTTACATAATACAATGGCGGGGAATCAAAAGTGATTTTGTAAAAATAAAAGCATTTGAAATTTAGGCATGGATCCAATAATAAAAAGAACACTGTAACTAAGACACATCATAAAAGAACTATTTGGAAAGTAGAATTCTTTAAATGGAGTTACAAAGATTACAGGACTTATTTATAAATTAAAGTTAAGATTTACACGAGAATTTTATCATGACATAAAAGAAGTCAAATGGCATAAATAAAATTTTAAAATTGTAAGATTATAAGATTGTAAGATTCTTAGATTATAAAATTATGTAAGTTTGGAAGTTTTCTTATGATTCCTTGTTAAGATAAATTAGTTAAAGTTTCATGACGTCTTAAACATAAATATAAAAATAACAAATAATCAAGATTACAATAAGTCAAGTCAAACATTTCACCAAGAAGAAAAAAAAACATAAAAAAGTGAAAAAAAATGGGCTAAATCAACAAAAGGGAACAAAAATTCGACCTTATGGATTTTTCTATTTTTTCTAAAAAAAAAGCTTTGATAATTGATAAATATTTATGATAAAAGACAATTTGAGAAAAATATATCTTTAGATATTTTATTTGATATTTATAAATAATTATCTTATTTAACTATATCAATAAATATTAAAAGATAATATTTGTCAAATCTTTTTGAATCTAGCAAAAATCTTCTAAAATATTTTTAGATCTCAAAAACAATATATATATATATATATATATATATATATATATATATATATATATATATATATATATATATATATATATATATATATATTGGATTATTTAATGGATAATTAGAGGATATAAGATTATCATAAAGAAGATTACAACAATAACAACAAAAAGTCTGAAACAAATCCTAATCCAATTTTTATGTAAAGAGACTTAGGGAAACACAATATGGGAGCTTAGGAAATCTTTCGGGTTCTAATGTCATGGTCTTTCTCTTCTCTCATGTTCTTTACCCTATCTTCTTCTATTTTTATGTTATTTTAACATTCCATGGAGTGTTAAACCTCTTGGTTGATTATGTTGTAATTTTTTAACTGGATTTTGAGATTAGATAATATATTTATTTATTTATTAATTATAATTGTTGTGATTTATTTTTATCTATGTATTTTGCTTCTTAATCAAGTAAAAGTAATGATCTTTATATTGTAACAAGTTAGCATGATGTTAAATCTACATAACACACATCAATCAGGAGTCCAACTTAACCAAAATTAATCAAAAATGTACTTTAATTCATTAGCTTTTTACTTATAAGAGGTAAAAAATATGTATCATTAAGCATAATAATATTTAAATGAGAATGTATTTTTATTAAATTTACTATTATTAATCTAAAAAGTTCTTGTTTTTAATTGAAAATGTACTTAGATTATTAGTGAGAACATCAACAAATTAATGGAGAATTTATGTTGATTAATTTAAAAATTTAAGATAATAATTTATTGAATAATAATATTTAAATAACAAATGATGAATCCTATTTTGGAAAAGGAATGAAGTCAACCTATTTCCTTATCATTGTTTTTATCTTTTCATAAATTTATTTCTTTTCATATTTTGTTATTTGGTTCTTCAATTTTTTATTTATATTTATCTTCTTTATTATTTTTATTTTACTAATATATTTGTATAAATTTTATAAGAACTAATTTATTAAGAATTAATTTTGTGTTAATTGAAAGACAACTTGGAATTGAACTTATCTTTTTTTTTAGCTATTATCTTAATAATACTGAAGTTATTATAATTTAATAGTATTAATTTGATCACCTTTCTTGATATGAGCACATAAGAGAAAAAGATTTAAATTATCTATTATTAGGTTGTTTTCCTTAGTTTCTAAAATTTTAAAAACTACTTTTATTTTTGTTGTTGTAATGTTGTTTTATGTATCTTATGTTACTACGGTTATACTTTGAAACACTTTGAAACAACTCTAATAATAATTTTCTAGATTGTGATTTTTTTTTTCAAATATTATTATGAAATATCTTATTTTACTAGTTTTATGTTATTAAAATTGAATGTTACATTTTTTTTACCTTTTCTTTATAATCGTAAAATTTCCTTACCTTTTTTATTATTCTCGCCGGAAAATTTGTTGCACCTCTTAACTTTTGTGCTTTCCACGGCCACCACGAAGAGCATAGGACCTCCATCCACGCCAGCTGTGGAACGCCAGAGACTAAAAGATTGCACGAATTGAATTCATAACAAACAAAAAAGTGTTATAGGGGATTGATATCGCTTTTCATTAGCGTACAAATTATACATCTTAATGGTGCCATCACATTGTTCATCTAGCAATTTCTTGGCACACCAAATAAATAACCTCAACATAACAAAAGTAACAAATAAAACTAATAAAGAAACATTACTTATGAGCTGGATCCGTGCCAGTGTAAGCAAATAGAAACGAGGTTTTACTACTAAGTGGACTAGACAAAAGGCACAAAGCAGATCAAAGAAATACACAACATAATTGCCTGCATCATTTATCAACAATTCACCACCAAATCCGAGTCAATCTATCCTTCAGGCTCGCCAAGTTCAACATCTTTCAGAGGAATCTTTTCTAATCCATCCTTCAATAGTCTAATTTCTTCTTCCGTCATGCTGTTTTTCGCATGATGAGGCAATGTCTTTGGATTTGACTGCTTTTCAGCCTCTACAGCCCAACTGTAAATTACCATGCCAAGAACTGCGATTATCATTCCCATGATATTCTTGAAAGTTAGCTCCGAATCAAATAGCAGCCATCCCAACGTCAGAACACATACTGTTTTCATGTGGCCTAAAACCTGGAAGGAAACGGCTGAAAAGCGTCCGATGCAAAGGTACTGGCTCACATTGCAAAATACAGCTAGCGAGCATGAAAGAATAATGCACAACTGCAGAAGTTAAAGAAAAAATTTTAAGAGAATAATCCAACAGTATTTGTATATTTGAAGATAAAATACATACATAATATGATAGATTGGTGTCAATAAGGGAAAAGGAACTTACAATGGCACCAGAAGAAATCTTATAGTTGGTTATCAGTTTGCCACTAAGATAGTAATCAACAAATGGACCAAGAATAAGAAGAAAAAGCGCTTGAATGGGAGCAGTTTTACTTAGCAATTCAAACGATCCAATTGAATATTTCTTTTGAAGAGAACCTATTGACTGTTACAGAAAAGGTTAAACGAAAAATCAGTTATAAAAACGAAAAAATCCTACAAACATCACGCATAAATAAGAGCATCTACCACAAGTGACTTTAGTAGCATAAATTGCGTTCTCTTCTGTTGTACTCATCATTTAACTATAACACTAATCTGATCTAATACTAGACCATTTACAGGTGAGAGATAGGCCATTAGAAGGGGAGAACAGTGCTTAGTCATGACACTTAATGACGAGCTCAAGAGCAAGAATACACTGTCCCTAGAAGAATCACAAGAAACATGACTAGACAAGTTATTTTTGCTAACAAAAATATTCCCTCTCTCTCTCTCTCCCTCTTATGTGTTTCTTGGCCTTTTTAAATGTAGGATTTTATTTCTTAATTATAGAGATATAAATACTAAAAGTAACATTTCTCAAAGCCCAATAAAATAAAAGAAGGATGGCCAAGATTAAAATAAGAAGTGCAAGAAGGAAGCATAAAGATCGAAGCTTAACATAAGGGTAGCGTAAACATGACCACAGGAGCATGGGAATCATGAGTAAGCAAGAGAAGTGTGACTCCTAATTCAGCCAACAAGAAAGTTCCTGTTTCATTTTTTTTTTAATTTCAAATTTTCCCTCCTTTTGTTTTGTAATTTTCGTCTAGGCATGAGTGGGTTCTAGATCCCTCACTTCTATGTAATTGGAGACACATTTGAGTGTCATTAGGCATAACAAATTCGGAACTCAAAGGCCATAAATAGCCATCACTCACACATGTAACTTTACTTTGGAATATATGATATTGTGAGCTTGTTAGTGTTGTGGAATAACTCAAATCAAATTCACTGCAGAAGCTTCGACCACACAAATAGCACACTGATATCAGATAATCCACAAAACGAAATAGTAAAAGGTAAACGACAGAAGAACAAGAGTCACACACAGAAGAAACGTGATTCAATTAAACTATTTCACAAACTTCAATCTACATCTACAACAAGATTCCCTGTAACCAGAGATTACAACTCAAAGTTCCTTTCTTAGTGAACTCTCACTCAGCTCAGTTATCAGTTGAATAACAACTCTCAATTAACAATAACTGTCTATACAGGTTCTTAATTATACAACATAATTATTGTAACTAACTTTCGTAAAACATACCTAAACTAGCAGAGAAGAGAAGACAAGTGAACAATACTTCCTACTATTGGGCTTGAAACGTCACTTAGACAGTCTTTCCAGGCGATAATAGTCTTAGAAGAAGTTAATGGTCTGGTGCAGCCAGATTATCTTGAGCCATCAGACATTAGGATTCTTAACAAGATTTTACTGAACCAATTTTCACAGTGAGAATACTCTTGTGTGAGTGATTACCTACTTGGATATTGACTTCCTACGAGACAAGTGACTTTTCTTCCTTGAGCTTATCACGAAGATGAAGACATCTCCATCTTCAAGTGGTGCTCTTCTTTTCATTTCTAAAGTCTCCTCCACCTTTGTCTTTTCATATCTTGTTTTTAATTGTCTCTTGTTCTTGTTCTTGTCTTTCTATCTTGTTTCATTCCACCATTAATGATATTCATTCATGTCTTGTGTTTCTATCATTTCCTCTCTTGGAAACAAACCTCCGCATTTAGATAATTCATTAGGATTAAATTCGTGTTCAGCAATAAGCTTCCTAGAGAATCTTGTCCTATTTTGTTCTTACTAAGAAATTAAACACAAATAAATTATTATTATCATTTTGAGTAAAATCATCTTAAGAAACATATCACTTAAATCTAATGAAGTTCTGTCCAGAACTCACTTAAAATTGCACGAGTTCATAATAACTAAAATGATAGGTGAAAAGGAAATCAAAAATAGCAGTCAATTTTGTATTGCCAGCATATTAGAGAAGAAACATTGAATAATACTTACAATTTGCTGCAAAGATGTTGACAGAACTGCTAAACAGGCACATATGAAACCTTTCAAGTTAACTTTTACATCAGTTACAGTGCAAACACCAACACCAATAACCACAACCACCACTGACATTTTCACTTCCCTTGAGTAGTGCTTATTGTGAAGTATCCATTCCATCACGCAAACCACAGGAATCATGCTCAGTTTTGATATCTGTAACCACACAAAACACGAGAAAATTAACTAAAAAGCAGCAGTGAAAATTCAGTAAAAACGTGAGAATGACTAGGTGGCTATGATTCATGATACATCAAAGGCGAGTCATGACAATATGGGTAAATGAATCTGAAAACAACGTGACACAGCACCTCCTAATATACAAGAATTGAGATGTAATCATAGTAACCCACACTTGCTTCTCTAAAATGACAAGCTGAGTACAAGCTAAGGTGTCTGGCCAAACTTTTTCTACGTTTTTCTTCCCCTTATAAAGAGAAGTTGGACCAAATATACAGAGCAAACCTCTTAAAATTTAAAGGAGTTTATTTTTATAAAAAAAAAAAGGTGGAGAATAGAGTTTTAATATAAAAATCTAAACAAATATCTTATAAAAATAAGTTGCATATCTTAGCTTCCCTTTCCCTCTCATCCTAAAATAATCTAACTAAAATGATCAACCTGACACCATACTGTAACAAATAGGTATTGTACTACTGGCTGGAAGTCCACTTAGAAGGTCCTTCCAGATAAAGCATCATTTATCCACTCCTACTCCGAGCATTATCTTTATTATTCTCGATGTTAACTTAGGCAATGGAGTGGGGCCTGATAGTTAATTGCCCATCTCTTCTTTGCAGATCCTAGGAATGCCTAAACACGACAGGCCTACATCCAAAAGAGCACTTAAGGACTTGAATATTATGTTCAGAGCATCGTAACTTTTGTCTTGCAAAACTTTCATCACTACACGTAACAGTAAGTATCTCGTTAGATACTAATACTTCTAGGGTTAACATTAGTACTCATAGCTGCAGTTAGTTAAATCATGAATATGTAAAACCAACGATCATCAGGTATAGGTGAAATTCCTCATTATAACTTTTCAATTAACCATGCAGGCAACATAAATTCAAAACATACCAACTCTACTAGCAATTATATGCTTCAATTCACAGCCTCAGATTCTTTAGGTCGGGTTTTAAGAATGGATTCATGAACCAAATTTAGTTGTACTTAGTTTTCCATTTTACTCATCAAAAGCTCCTTAATTTCCCAATATATTACACATTTTGAATTCACCATTGCGAACATCTGACTGAACCACAGATTATTAGGCATCACACCTTCTAGAATGAAAGGCTTCAAATAATTGCCCTGGTGCATGCTTGGCAAAAAGGTAATGACTATGATGGATGATATCTGAGTTTTATGCATGCATTGATTATGTTAACAAGGAAGAAGGATGAGGATTCTAAAATGACTATGAGATGAAATTGTTGACGAGAAAGAAAGTTAAAGTTTAAATATCCAAGCCATGAACATATCGTATCCCTATTCGCAGAAAAAATAGTCATAAAACCATACTTGGTAGAATCCAACGGAGTTGAGCATGAGGCTAAAGTTCATCCCCGTGATAGACATATTAGCAACCAGTGAGAACCAAATGAGTTCCCACATGGGAACATGCTTTGACGCTGAGTAACCAGTAGCATTTGACACGAGACCGACGAGAGCAGTTACGGCAAAGTGGAACCCAGTTAACGAACTGGCTGAAAAAAATTAAGAAAAGGAAAATTAGAGGACAGGATCTCAACCAGTCACGAGCAGAAACTTCTGTATGTAATAATATTAAAAGTTTGCACATAATACTTATAAAATATAATACCCATGTCAGAAATCTCCCATATTAATATTAATTATCAAACTAACAATAATAAGCTCCAGTAAAAAATAAACAACAGTCGTATCATGTATCAACTAGTTTTTCTAAAATAGGAAATACTGAAAAAAAATCAGAAAATATCATGGATATTTGGATCGTGATCGACAGAAGAGATAGAGAACCATAAAATGAGCGTATCGTAGTAGTGGAAACAGAAAATTAAAGAGATAACAAATAACATGAAAGAAGTGAGAGATCTATTAGTCTCAGTCTCAGATCCAAACATGTAGAAATTATAGTTAAGAAGAGAGAGGCTGACCGAAGCTGAAAGCATAGCCATTGTTGGACATAAGCTGTTTGTTGGCCATAATAATCCCAACGGAGCTGACAACGTTCATGGCCCACGCTCCCACATCGGATATCGACGATTTCTTTTCGCTTTCCATCTTCTATTTCAGAGGGCACCAAAACAATTTCAATCAATACAATCTCTACGCATATACGAGAAAGAGAAGAGTATTGAGTGGTGAAATGGTAACCGCTTAACCAACACTAGATCTGAGGAAATACAGTATTACAAGATCTGTAAATATACAGTGACACAAGTTCCCTTTTCCGAATTTAAATTCAATCTCAACCTCGCTTTAATCGTGCTTTAATAGTGCGCCACTGAGATGAACTGAAACTATAGCAGAAGAACAAAGAAGGAAAGCCGGGGAGGACCGCTTCCACTCTGGCAATTGCAGCTCTGCCTGCGTTTATGTCTCTCTCCTCCCTCAACACTTCCTTGTGCCTCTTCTCTTTCACATATTTGTCTCCTAATACCTCCTAACTAAATTTGAAAATTAAGTAAATAATTTCCTTCCTTTTTAAACGCAATTTTTTTCAGTTTTTAACACATGTAAGCACATGCATGGAATCATCGTATCACAATTTATTTACTTTTGATTTATATCAATCATTTAATAATGCGAAATATTCTTTTATTCTTATAAATAAAACCAGCATGAAAAATCACAAATACTCCTGTAACATTAAAAATCTATAAAAATAATTTTTATATTTATTTATCTAAGTCCATGTTAATATAATTATCATTACATAAAAATTTATTAAAAAATAAAGAATGTTAAATTTATGATAAAATTACATTATATACTTAGTTAAAAAAATTATGTATGATTTTTTTTCATGAGAATAATTCTATTATTTGAACTCTATAGTAGAAAGAAAAAAGCAGATTCAACAACATATTAAAATAAATATTATTAACTAATCCTTTTAGGTTTATAAAAAAATATTTATTTTTAGAAATTTTTGTTTAGAAAGATTTAATATTAACTTTACGTGACCTATCCCTTATTTTCTTTAAATGATCTTTTTAATATTATAATATTCATTTTCATAAAGTATATTTGTTTGTTTAGAAGGTATTTTCAATTTTTTCACAAAATAAGTCTTACATCAAAGATTGACAATTGTCACTGAACTACTAGTTGAATCTAATTAGTAAATTTTACAATCTATTGACGATGAGAGTAAATATCATTCAAAAAAAATATACTGATAACGATTCAAAAATCGTTATTTTTATACTTAATTTTGATATCAAATGCATTCTTGTTGACTTAGAAACTTATTTTGACTCATGATTTTGCTTTAGTTTTGTGAATAAGAGAGTTAAGGTCATGTTTTATGATTTTATCAATAAATTCCCTTGATTTTGTAGGTTTTTGGAATGATTTGAAAGAAGGGTTGAAGTATCAAGGGGTTACAGTGTAGAAAAGTCAAACAAAATGCAGAAAAGTCAACCGATGAACCAGAAAAGTCAACTAGTCAACCAGAGTGTTGAAAAGTCAACCAAAATGTAGAAAAAGTCAACCATAACGAGTTTTGGACCAGTTTCTGCGATTTTTATGATCTGTTTGGGCTTGGACCTGTTTTTTGTTATTTTTATGTCCTATTTAAAGACCTAGACACCATAGAGAATGTATCTTTTGATGGCTTAGGCACATAAACATATTTTTCACTCCTTTGGGGGCAGATTTGGGGAATTGACAACCCTCCTTTTCTCCTTTTAGGGTTTCTATCTTTTTCATTCCATTGTACACCTAGTTCTTCCATGACAATGGGGAACTAATCTTATTTGTTGCTGGGGAAAAGATGTAACCTCTAAACTCTCATATATCGAAGTTCTTATTTTATTCATATAGTTTTGTTATCAATAGTTTTGGATTTTCTTTACATCGTTTAACTCATTCGGGTGTTATGATATTTGATTTTGTCGATACGGGAATGTACGGGGAAATCTAGAATTGATTAGAATTCTCTTGATAATGAAATACTGCCTAGGAATAGGGTAAGACGATCAATTGTTTTAAGCTTTTGTACTTAATGCGTTGGTAATTACTAGGAAGACTAGGAACGGTAAACTAGTAATTGGTAATAGGCTCTTTTCGCTGAGGAATCGGGTTTAGAATAAACTAGAAAGTTGCATGAACATTGATAACATATAAGAATAGTAGATATATGAGAGTGATTAGGTGAAATCTAAACCCTAACAACAAACCCATCTCATATTATCAACATCATCCATCCACTTTTGTGTTTAACCTTAATTGATCAAATTGCATTCATGTTTATTTTTCCGCACTTTATATTCAAAAACCCCAAAATATTGTTCTTATAGTCTTGATTGGTTAAGCAAAAGCACAACAGTTTAGTGTCGTGAGTTCCTTGGGAAATTATATCTGGACTTATTGTTCTATTATTACTTGATACAATCTGGTACACTTGTCAAGGGCTTAACAAACTATTGACGATGAGAATAAAAATCGTTCAAAAAAGATATACCAACCAAGGAATCATATTGCATTGGCACATTTACCATTAAGATTCTTGATAAGAAAATATTCATTCACAATACAAATATTACTGTTGTCTCATGTTGTGACTGAGCAACAAGTTGTACCATAACAAGTTACACCATAACAGACTCCACCATGGGTCCACCACTTTAGCTAAAGACCATTTAGTCTTATCCTATGCATCAACCACTATAGGACAATAATGTTGTTTAATTTTACACAAACTATTTTCTTCCCACCAGAAATAACATTGGCATCATGTTGTAACCATCTATGATTCGATAAATCATGACTAATCATTTTAAAATTTGAATAAAATAAAGACAACTTCTCATACTCCACATGAGCAATAAAGATCAATCCTAATCTTTTCACCAAAATTTAAGTAGGCAAATCAAATAACAAATCAACATAAACCAAGACACGTGCAAATAAATCTCGAGATTTATTCTTGGTATAATCATCTAAAGGTAAAGGTGTACTAATTCCACGTGCTATTGAGAAAATCTCTTTTGACTATTAATACTCTAGAGGAAGGCCATGAATGTGAACCTAACATCGAGTTTTAATGAGTTTCATGAAAGTCGAGACAAAATCTTTTGTCCAAGAAAAAAACACGAAGAATGTCAAGATTTAAATTCCAAGAATAAAGTATGCATTGGATATTTTGGATGATACTGGATTGATGAATTCAAAATTTGTTAATACACCCATGGATCCTAATATTAAACTTCTATCAAAATAGAGGGAGCTTGTGTCAGACCCTGAGAAATATAAAAGACTAGTCTGAAAATTGAATTATCTTACATACTCATCCTGACATTTTCTTTGCAGTTAATGTGGTAAGCCAATTCCTTAATTCCTCGTGTGAAGATAAAAAATGCAGTTATCCGTATATTAAAGTACATTAAAGGATCTCTTGGAAAATGGTTGTTATATGGTTCTAATAACTATACAAAAGTGGTTTGTTATAGAAAAGCAAGAAACAAAGTGTTGTGGCAATATCTAGTATAGGAGGAGAATATATAGTTACGGCCTCAACCACTTGTGAGGTTGTTTGACTTGAACAATTGCTTAAAGAGTTACAATTTGGAGATGTCACTCAAATGATGCTTATATGTGACAATGAGGTTACTTTTCATATTAGTTCTAATAATGTATTTCATCAAAGAACCAAATACATTAAGATTGACTATCATTTCATTTGAGAGAAGATTGTATTTAGAGATATCAAGACTGAGTTCGTTAATTCAAGTGACCAATTAGCAAATATTTCCACTAAGTTTTTACCGGGACCGATAATTGATTATAGTTTAAACCTTTTTTTGGTCCCTAAGTTAAGTTCTGATGTTCAGTTTAGTCTCCGCTTTTAAAAATGACAACCTTTAGTCCCTATGATATGAAAAATGTATCAAATTAGTCCTCACGACAACACTTAATGAACAATAAATCACAAGTTTTCATACCTAGGTATCTAATATTTTGTGATTTGTGAATGGAAGGTGTTATGAACAAAAAATCACTTAATGAAAAACTTGTGATTTGTTAACGAATAAGACTGATTTGATACATTTTTCATATCATAGAAACTAAAGGTTGACGTTTTTAAAAGCGGGGACTAAACTGAACATTAGAACTTAACTTAGGGACCAAAAAAATGTTTAAACCTTGATTATATTTGTAATAAGTTTGATACATACAATTTGTATGTACTGACTTGATGTGAAAGTGTTAAATATATTATCTTTGTATTTTATCTTTAGTTAGTTTGCTATTATTCTTTATTTGTATTTTTGGCTTAACCTATATTTCTTCTATTATAAATAGAGTGTCCTATATGTATATTCAATACAAGGGATTAATCTTATACATAGTTTTTCAATATATTCAACAAAAAGCTATTCAAAATAAATTTTTAATTGTAATTATATTTTAGATACATAATTTTATTATCTTGAAAAGTTAAAAATATAATATATGTTGAGTTTGTTTAAGCATAACTTTTGAAAGAAAAAAATGTTCAAAGTCATTTTTTATAAGTTCAGAAATTACTTAAAGTACAATTTTTTTTAATTTTTTCATGTTTTTAAAATTTTTATGAATTTTTTTTATAATATATATATATATATATATATATATATATATATATAAACATTTAATTTATTTTTAGTTTTGATATCTAAAATATAATAAACGTATTCCAATTTAAAATAAAATGATTTTTTCTCAAACGAATCTCCATGAAAAAAAATCAAATAAGTTATTATTTTTATAAAATAATATTAGTATAACATAATATTTTTTATATCAAAATTGAATAAAATACATATAATTTTATAAAATTAAAAAAATTAAATATTAATACAGTTACATAATTTTATTCAGGAATGCATAACTAGTAAATATGATTAAGTTATCATAGTTAAACCAATATGTTAATTTAATAAAAAAACTTGAATATTGTTAGAAATATATTTTTAAGAACAAAATAGTCAATACGAAGGTTCATGGCCGACTCTAACCCAAAATATCAAGTTGTATGAAATGAATTAATTTGACAATTCTAACTATACATGGACCATAAGATTTAATGAAAATCATTTTCTCCCAAAAAAATAAATAAAGATCAAATAACAATAAAATTAAAAAAAATAAAGAAAAGAATGAGGTAGAACACAAAAAAGAGTTTGTTTTTATAAAATAAGTTCCACTCTACCAAAGAGGATTTTAAGAATAAGACAGTAAGTAGGCTCACAAGTTCCTCTCTTCTATGGTTTTTACTTTTCCTTTAGATGTATCGATTTATATGAACAATGTTGAAGTAGAGATTGAACTATCGAAAGAGAGGGAATCAAAATACTTCTTGAACGCTTTTATCTCTCCATGGCAACATTAATATGTGGAATGAGTGAAATTCAAGAAAAGTACACTATTCAAGCAAAAGAATAATAGTAAACTAATGCATTCACACTTTAAACATGCATAATAATAGATGAATGCATAATAACTTTAAACATTATCTTATGCATGATTCAAAATTAGTTGTTTGAAAAGATAGAAGGAAATGCCACCTTCCTTTGTGGGGGTCTTTCTTTCTGCATCCTTTTTTCTTCTTCCACCCAATAAAAGTTGTAATCCCGAAAATTATTCTTTTTAAAATTATGATAAAAATCTTTACACTTTTTTTTTTTAAATTTTTTATACTTTCTGGATTGAAAGTTTCAGAAGAAGGTATTTTTAAATCCAAAAATTGTCTTTCAGATAATTATTCGAGAAATTATGAAAAATATATTTTAGATTTATGAAAAATATATTTTAGATTTAATGTTTCAGAAGATATTTTTAAATTTGAAAATATATTTTGAAATATTCATTAGAAAAAACAAAGAAAAATCCAGAGTGTTTCTGAAGTTATTTTCGAATAGAAATTACTTCCAAAATATCTATTGCAGAACTTCCTTATATTTCAGAATGTATTTCTGAGTCAAGAATGTATTTCAAATCTAGAAATATTTTTTATAATAGTTGTTTCGGAATACAAAAGAAATTAAAAAATGAATGTTTCATAAGCCATTTTTGAATATTTATTGCAGAACTTTTTATATTCCAGAATGTATTTCTGAGTCAAAAATGTATTTCAGATCTAGAAATACTTTGTATAATAGTTGTTTCGGAATACAAAAGAAATTAAAAAAATAATGTTTCGGAATACAAAAGAAATTAAAAAAATAATTAAAAAAATAGTTGTTTTGAATCCAAAAATTGCTTTTTAATGAATTTTCCTAGAAATGAGTTTCGAATTTCGAGATGTATGAAACAAAAATCTATTTAATAATAGTGAACACAGATGCATGCACCCATATTTTTACATTCATATTTGATTAAATATGTTTTTCATGATTAAGTTAAATATATTTTCGATCCATGAAATTTGAAATTATTATTTTTTTTTTAAAATTTTAGTTCAATTTAGTTCTTTAATTTTAGAAACGACGTGTAAATTTATTTTTTTAATCAAATTTTGTTAAATTTGTTGAACATTTCAAACACTTTTTTAAATTAAAACTGAAATAAAAATGTGTCAGACGATATAAATAACTCAAATGCTATTATGAAACATGTTTAAAACGTCAAATAAATTTAACAAAATTTGATTAACAAAACTAAACACATGTATTTCTAAAGTTGAGAAATTAAATAAGATCAAAGTTTCAAAAAATACTAATTTCAATATCACTGAAAGTTAAGATATAAAAAACATATTAATCCTTCTTATTATTACAAAATTATTATTGGCTTTCAAACGGTATATAGGAGATGCAGTGAAACGAACAGAAGAGAATAGAAACAGACAGAAGAAAACAAAAACACAATGTTATAGTTCTCTCGGTGCCAAAGTCTTCACGCAATCTTTACTAATGGGAGAACAATCAAGTAAGAATACACAGAGATAATTGAAAAGAGAATGAGGAAAGGAGGTGCAAGGGTGAGTAGGGGAAGCTACTTTAAGGTTTTTTAGTATAAGGGTAAAGTGGAGATTTTAAATTTTATGGGGTGCAAGAAGAAAAAAATTCGGGTGCAGGAACAGTCCTTTGTGTCATCCTATTCTCATATTTGATTGTCTATTTTGAGCATAGTAATTTCTCATACTTTCATTGTAAGGAAATCAATTCTGAAAGAATTATCTTTAATAAACACACAAATCTATTTACAAATCTGAATGTAATAGAATAATGTTTTCTACAAATCATGTTTCCACGCTCTTGTTATCTACACGTTCTAGCTTGTAACACGTTGGTATAACCAGTCTTATGGAAGTTTTCATGAAAATTACACCAAATAACTTGTTTTCTGTTCTCTCTGAACAGGAAGTAAGAAAAATATACATATTCTTTACCACAGATTAATCTGCTGTTCGAAGTCAAAAATAGCCTGATAACTAAAACGAGATAAATAATTTGCATTATCTTATAAATAAAGTCAACTTATGAAGTATATTAAATATTATTTAATGCATTATAATTTGCTCTAACCTTGTAAATTTTCTAAAGCTTCATCCTCAAATACGGCGAGAGAGAATATATCCCCTATAAGCCATTGGTTAAAAAATTATTTAACCTAACAAACAATAAGTTTTCCCCGCTGTTGGAGATTATATGCCTTCCTAACCGTAGCCATCTCCATACAGATTCAGTGGCTACCTTTTTGACAAAAAAATCTTTAAGCAAGTTCACTACTGAGCGGTACGAGAGCCAGTATGAGTAAACCTACTACCCAAACATTATATATATATATATATATATATATATATTTATTATGTCTGTTGAATTTAGTTTTACACAGGAATCCCCTCTAAAATGGATGCACACTACCTCTTATGAACAAAAGAAACTTAATGTACCCTAAGTGCCGGCACCCCGACAAAATACACTATTCCAAGTACATCGCAATCAATCACGGCCAGCTGGTAGTGATAACACTACTTTAAATTATCTTTTTCTCATCTATGTATAGAATTATTAGACATGCAAAACCACACTGCACAATGCGGTCCTTGCCGAAAAGATACGATCTCCAGCACATAAAGGCACATTTGACAAGAGTGATACATACAACAACACACCCCGATACAGGCACATTCCAGACACGAGAGATACATACCCTCCCCACCCCGCTCCCCCCCCCTCCCCCCAAAAAAAAACTGCACACGGGATATCAAATTCAATCCTTGGTGGTTGGAGTAGGTCTCTGGGCACCCGGTGGAGCGGTCGGCCTCGGAAAGTTATAATCAAATTGCATGCCAGCGAAGTGCGGGGCCTCCACGTAGGGGCTCTACATTGTATCAAAACAAATATTGACACTATAAATATATACATTCAAATAAATGAAATAGAAAAAAATTAGCCTAAATTGGATAGAAATAAATGCAATGACAGTAATCTGGGCAGATGAAAAGAAAGAATTAAAGGACAGCGTGAAAAGTTGCACCTGGGATGCAAATGAAGTATCACTCGAAAAATCAGGACTTGAAGATTTGGGTGATGTACAAGGAGAACAAGCATCATTGCTGGTTTCACTTCCATTCAACTTGTGCACTGCCTTATTTGGTACACTTTCATTCTCGTTTCCATTGGCTGACTTAACCCTCTAAATTGGAATCGGGAATTCAAAATCATTATAATCAGTATACAAAATTTGCTAAAATTATATGAAGAGTAGGAAAGAAATACCACCTGGAAGATTTTACCAAGAGTTTTCAACCCTTTAGCTCGTGCACGGAGTTCCTCTTTCTTGACACTGTTGTCTTGAAGTACCTAAAGCGAAGCATACACGATAAATTAAACACAGCCAGCCCTTAAATCTACTTTATGCAATTAAGTGACATTGGCCTAGAAAAGACAACCATTTGACAAACACGGGAAAGAGTGGCTTCAATGTCCGCCACATTAAGCTTCCACAAAGAGTCAATCATTAATTTCTTGTGAGATTGCATGTATTCTTCAAGCTCTTCTTCAGTATAGTCCCCTTCTGAACTGAGTTGCTTTTTCATATCCTCCTGCAATTGGATTAAAGCAATAGCCCCTACAACCACAGCAAAGAAAAAAAATGATTAACCTCCGGCACAATGTTTATTCATTAGCAATTCATGTTTGCAGGCCCGAGAGCCAAAACAAAATAGATTAGTTAGAGACAAATAACAATCATTCAGTTACCACAGACCAAATAAAAGACTTGATATGGGGCTTATTGGGGAGAGAAAATATACCAGTACAAATGAAAAAAATAAAAATAAAAATGTCTAGTTAAAAGGAGTGGAAGAATATAACGTCCAGCTACCAGGAACAGAAAGAAGAGTTATGAAAGAGAATAGTAATTTCTTACATAGATACTATAGTGAGGCTTGCTTGTAATCACGTGTTTTGTACACACAGTACTCTTATTTATAATGAAGAAAAGATATAATAATAAACAACAAAATCAATACCTAATAAAGAGAAATATTTGGTAAGATATTTCCTTATCAAGTCATACCATATCTCTCTACTTAATGTAGCCAATTTACATCGTTAAAACTCTCAATTAGGCTGGAGTAAATGTCATTTAAGTCAAACTTGTTACCAACACAGTAGCCCTTAAGGGATTTAGTGAACATGTCTGCAAGTTGACAAATATAGTGATGATTTCTCTTGAAAGCACATTCTTTCTACCAAAATGACAGACAATGTCTGTCTGTGTTAGGTCCATTCACAGAATGTCTGGATTTTATGCAATGTGAATAGAAGCTTGACCGTTGCATACGAATTTCTTGAGTGCCTTCAAATTTTAATTGGTAGTGGAGTTGCCTAAGATGTAATGTAACAAGCAGCTATTGCATTGTGCGGTACTCAACTTTAGAACTGGAACTAGAAACAGTTTTTTGCTTCTTGCTCCTCAAGGGGATCAAATTACCTATGATGAGAACTCGATATCTAGAAGCGAATTTCGTATTTTATGGTGATCCTACCCAATCAGCGTCAAATTTGCAATTGCCTTTGTCCTCATATGTTAATCCATGGCTTGGTGCATTTTTTAGGTATTGAAGGAGTGGCAACTTTCCAATGAATATTGATGTGAATAAAATGTGATTGCATTCATATCTTAGTTTAGGTCATTTGCATACATAATTGCATTAATTAAATGATTTCATCATGCAATATCTTTGTTTCAGATCATACATTTGGGTTGTGTTCTCCTTGTAGATTGGTGTCTCTAAGGGTTAAAAATCACAACTTGGAAAGAATTGATGTCTAAGATGCAGAGTTGAAACCAGAGAGTTCCACAACCTAGTTGTAAACCTTTCCACAACCTGTTCCACAACTGAGCCGTGAAAGTTTCCACAACTGAGAAACAGAATGCAAACCAGAGAGTTACACAATTGAGTTGTGGCTTTTTTCACAACTTGTGAATTTACTTTAGGAGAGTGGAATTGAAACCAGAGAAGAGCACAAGCAAATTGTGGATTTTTCCATGAGTTGTGAAATTTTTGAGAGCAGTTACTAACCTCTCATATTATGTGGATTTAAAGAGGTTAAAAAAAGAGAGAAATTAAGAAATTAACCACTCTCCTAAAAAGGGGAATTAATGGAAAAGGAGGAGAACAATTGGAACGTAAAAGGGAAGGAGAGATCGCACAAAAAAAGAGCACGGAAGACCTGAGACACTTCTTCTTCTTTTAGTTTTTCTTTGGAATTTTACATTATGCAGGATTAATTTTCCTTTTTGTTAGAGGATTGATGTAATACTTTGGATTATAATTTCTGAACCTTTTCAATTGATGTTTTGTTAATTTTAATTATCTCAGGGTTCTATTTATGTTATAATGTCTATTTTATGAACAGTTTCACAATTGGGAAATTGGGGATTGTTTGCGATTATAAATAAAACAGGTTAGATGTTGTCACAATTGGAAAATTGGGCATACCTAATTAGTTTGCAATTGAGATAATAATTGTTGTTCATGATTTTATTGAATTTTGTAACTGACCTAAGGGATTGGGGATTAGAATTCAATGGATAAGTTTGCGTGTCTAAGGAATTAGGGGTAAACAAGCTCTTAATAAACTCAATTGGATAATTATAATTCACTCATCAATAGGAAAGGGGAGGAATTTATATGAAAACATATGAAATTAATTCTCTAACATTGTTTATATTATTTGAATTCTCGTTACTTGTTTATGTTCATCATTTCACTTGATATTTTTTGTTGCTCAAAATTACGTGAATTAGTAATCTAGTACTCAACTCATTCAATCCCAAAGGACGATATTTTGTTACTATAATAACAATTGGTACACTTGCCAAACGTTCATCAACTATCACATGGATACTTCAAGAATTGGCTAACCACACTAAACTGCAAATGTGATGCCTGCCTCATGATAGTGAAGTAATCAAGTCTTCTTAATAGATGATATCTTTCAGGTTCTTTCCCAAAGGGGCTATTATTCAAAAAGGAAGACACATTGACTATGAAAATGTATACTAGTGTTAACTATGCAGGTTCTATTACTGACAGAAAATCTACATCTAGGTATTGTGTGTTTCTTGGAGATAGTCTGGTAACATGGAGAAGCAAAAAGCAAGATAGAGTATCTCATTCTAGTGCAAAAGCTGAATTTCGAGTTTTTGTTCAAGGAATGTGTGAAGGACTCTGGATGAAAATCATTTTGGATGATCTTGAAGTCAAGGTGATAATAGGTCTGCAATGAGCATAGCCCATAATCCAGTACAATATGACAGGACCAAAGACATTGAGATTGACAGACATTTTATCAAAGATAATCTTGATAATGGCTTTGTGATTACAACTCATGTTCATACAGAATTTCAAATAGCAAATATTTCTACAAAAGGACTCTCTTCGCGTAGATTTCAAGATCTTGTAGACAAGTTGGGAATGATTGACATTCATTTACCAACTTGAAGGAAAGTGTTGTAATTAGAGGAAATATCTTCTTAATTAAAGAAGATATCTATAGAATCTTCCTAATCAAAGAAAATAGATGTGTAATCTTCTAGATTATTTTGTTTCCCTATTTCTCAATTTTAGAAGATTAGATTGTTTCAAATAGAGCAAAAGAGAATGTAATTGACATTATTGAGATAAATAAAATCATTCTTATTTTTCAACTGTTTATTTCTACCTTTAGTGAAATCATGGAAAAAACAAGTATTCTTAAAGACTCGTAAGGGAATAGGATGAAGGTCCTATTTATATCCAATATAGAATTAGAAATATGATTATTTAGAAACGAGTAGGGTATGCAATTAAGCAACTGGTTAATAGACCGTGCCATACCAATAACAAGTGTGGCAACCTCATTGGTTGCACAAAGCTAGAGAAGCTCATGATATTTAATGGTAGAGATAGCAATATCTAAGACTGAGCAGTGACTTGGGCCACTGACTGAACCGGACTGCTTCCTAGCTTTGATTTGATACTTTGCTTCAACATGTCTCCTATTCTTAGAGAAGTTGCAATAGAGACCACGTCCACGACCACCACATCCTCCACAATGGTATAATTGTGAAACAAGGGCAAGAATCCCTACTAGGAGTGGAAGATGATTCAAACGCATGTAAACTTAAAAGATGAAACAACTGATTTTGGACTGTCACAGGTAGGAGCAGTTGGTCACGATAAATCTGATTTTGATTTGCAGCAAGATCAGGTGGAAGTCCAACAAACCGAGAAGACTTGTACAAGTTGGTTGTGAAAAGTAATATAAATAGATCATCCATTTGTTTGATAAAACTCACACAAGCACATCCGTAATACAGTTTTTCATTTTTTACATGAATTGTACTTTGCCACAAGCATAGGTTCACAGTTTTACCAAAGCCTTTATGGGTGGTCAATTCAATCCACCAAGCCCAAAGAAACACCCAACATCCAAAATAAGAGAATCAAATAAAGATAAAACTCACACAAGCACATCCAAAATACTGTTTTTCATTTCTTACGTGAATTGTACCGTATCACACAGCCTGGAGAGGCTTTAAAATAAAAGTTGCTCACCTGTTGCTGCTGTAACTTGAGATTTAATAGAATGCCCTTTGTTTCTAAACCATTCAGCAATAAAAGGTACGCCCAAATAAATTGCTTTCTTCCCTAGCTCTTTTGCTGCCTGCCTTGCGTATATGTAGCCAATGGTATTCAACATATCAATCCCATAGGCTGTATAATGACAACTGAATAATTCAGAAAAAGCGCCGTAACAGTCCTGGTAATGTTATTTTGATATTCAAATACTCGAGATTAGACAAATGATGTAAAGCCAATCTTTTAACCATATCATGATGGGTAAACAATAAAGCAATTAATTTCAATGACTTTTACAGCCACAGATTGATGCGACCAAAAAACTTGATATTGAAGTAAAGAAGATTTAGTGTGAATTTGAGAGTATTTACCCCTCTATGAGGTTTTCATATTTATAGTTGTTTGGGATACATTAGATACAATGGATGAGAGAAAAGAAGAGAACTCTAGAAGATGCTCCTAGGAACTAGGTCTAAAGCGTGCTCCTAGGTACTAGTTCCAGCACACAATACAATAAATCCTACTTAAGACTGTTTATTTTGTTAGAATGTAATCCACTGTTATAGATTTGTTGGAAATTAACCGTTATATGATCTAAGAAATTAGGATGATTGATTCCTAATTATTAGGTGCTTTTGTTATAATTAATATGTAAAATAGTGTAAATAAATATTGTTTGGTCTGCAGTAGACACCTAATACATTCAAAACAATTTTATATGGGTACTGTGTCTTATTAAAGGAAACCTTATCTCATGGAGAAGTAAGAAGCAAAATATAGTTGTCAAATCTAGTGCAGAAGTAGAATACCGTGCTATCGCAACAACCACTTGTGAGCTTACGTGGCTTAGACAACTACTACTACTCCTAAAAGCAGGGCACATCCATGAAACAAAGTTTATTTGTGACAATCAAACTGCACTTCACATTGCATTAAACACAATCTTCCATGAAACAATTAAACACATTGAAATTGACTATCACTTTGTTAAAAAAAGTGTGACATATTCACTAAGTCCCTTAGAGGCCCTCGGATTGAGTACATTTGTAACTAGCTTGGTACATATGACATATGCTCAAGTTTGATGTAGTGTTAGAATGTAATATGTTGTTACAAATTTGTAACCATTACATAATCTAGGAAATTAAGATGATTAATTCCTAATTATTAAGTGTTTTTATTATAATTGATTCAGTAAAATAGTATAAATACATACTTTGTGGTCCACATTAGACACATAATACATTTACAACATATACAATTCTATATATTCTAAAAATGACAACTGAATAATTCAGAAAAAGCACCGTACCAGATGTTATTTTGATATTCAAATACTCAAGATTAGACAAATGATGTAAAGTCAATCTTTTAACCATATCATGATGGGTAAACAATAAAGCAATTAATTTCAATGAATTTCACAGCCATAGATTGATGTGACCAAAACACCACCAAAATGGGATGTATCCATGAATTGATAATGTAATTTTGCATCAATACAATGTTTTCTTCCTAATGTCTGCATGTCTGAAATTATTATTTGGTATCAGTACCTGCATTGGATAGCCGGGCTACTTCAGCTTCTGCATGATTAAGAAACTCCTCTTTGTTTCCTTGGAGATATTGGTTGAGTCTATTTTTCAATATCTCTGCAAGCTTTTCTTCTCTTTCCTTCTGAACAACCTATAGCAAGAACAAACCGGTCAAAACAGCAATCACAAAAAAACTGAACCTAAAACATGATAAATATTAATTCCTTCAAGATGACCATGTCAAACTTTTGGAAATGAAACAAAGATGGAATAGCTTTCTCACATAAAAATTTTGTTGTCCAAAGAGAAAATTAAATTAAGTGCAAGAGATGTTGAAATTGGGTATATGAAGCACTCCCCTCAAGCTGGAACACATATGTCAAATGTGCTCAACTTGTAACAAATATAATCAACCCATGGTCCTCTTAGAGAAATGGTGATAGGTTCAAGGGAAATGTTTATATTACGAGAAATAAAAGGGTCAGACAGTTATAACTTCTGTGGGTAGGTTTTGTTGTCTTAAACTTTTATAAAAGCAATTGTTTTTAGCAGTTTTTTAGGAAGTTTTGTAACGGGAAGGGTAGGGAGAGTTTGGTCCTCTCGAAAGACCAGGGTTAGCGTAACAATTTAGATTACTATGCTTGTTTCATTGTTAATAAAATTATCTAGTTTTTCTGGGTGAACATCCATGAACCTGTCTTGGAAATCTTTACAGTTTTAAATAAATATGGGTGCCTATCATTGGTATCAGAGCCACTTTCCTGGTGCTGTGGTGGTTGTGCGGCATGGTCAATATGAGAATGGAGGCAAGATTGGATAGATTGGAGCGCATAGTGCAAGAACAGGAACATGAAAATCAGAGAAGGTTCCAAAGGTTGGAGGAAATGCTTGCAGGGCTGACAGGGTTGGTGGAACGTTTCACATCCTCTAATAAACAAACAATGGATAATGCTTCCATTGCCAAGGAAGGCAGTGCGCGTAGTCTCAAGAATGACGGGGGAATGAAAGTGGGCGTTCAAGACTTATTGGGGAAAAATGGAGGAAGCTAGATATTCTTGTTTTTGCATGAGAAGATGCTTATGGTTGGACTAACCGATTGGAGAGATATTTCCAGTTGAAAGAAATCAATGAGGAGGAGAAGATTAGGGTTGTTATGGTGGCTTTGAGGGAAAAACCCTAAATTGGTTTCAGTGGTGGGAGACTTGCTATCCGAATTCCACATGGAAAAGAGGCAGTTGTTCATCAGTTCCAACCAACAATGCTTCAAAATCCTTTTGAAGTCTTGATTGGGCAAATTAGGCAGGTGGGAGAGCATATTGAACAATTTGAGAATATGCAAGGTTCTTGAAAGGTATAAGGCAGGATTATTTGACTGACATTTTTCTAAATGGATTGAAGGACGAAATAAGGGCATAGGTTAAGTTGTATGAGCCCAAGAACCTTGTTGAGTTAATGATGAAGGCTCAAATGGTGGAGGAAAAGGTTAGAGTCACCACCAAGGGGGACTCTCTCACTGTGCAACTTCAAAGCAACACCTACAAACAATTGCCACCTACTTGCAGTTACTCAAAGGTAGGGGGAAATTCAGTGGGTTTTACCAACTCCAACAAAGGAAGTGGAGAGAGTAGTGGTTGTCTGAGCACCATCAATAGTTCTCCTACTGGGGCTCAACAAGGAGGGGCACCATTTAGAAAATTGTCCAAGAAGAATTGCAAGACAAGATAAAAAAGGGCTTATGCTTCAGGTGTGATGAAAATTGTGGGCCTACTCATACTTGCAAAAATAAACAGCTCCATATGTTGCTTATTTCGGAAGAGGAAATTCAGGAGTTAGGAGAATCTGCTGCCTGCATTATAAAGAAGTTCCAGACTTTCACCTTGAGGATAAGGTGCACCTTCATGGAGGGGGTGTTGATAAGTTTGATACAGTTTACAAAATAAGGAAAAGAGAAGGTAGTTCATATAGTTGAAAACACCTCCCACCCATTGGAAACAACTAGGAAGATGCTTCTGCCATCAATAAGAAAAAAGGAGTTTCCTGCTTTTCACCTTGAGGACAAGGTGAAACTTCACGGAGGGGGTATTGATAGGTTCAAGGGAAACGTTTACATTAGGAGAAATAAAAGGGTTAGATAGTTATAAATGTATGTGGGTAGGTTTTGTTGTCTTAAACTTCTATAAAAGCAATTATTTTTAGTAGTTTTTTTAGGAAGTTTTGTAAAGGGAAGGCTAGGGAGAGTTTGGTCCTCTTGAAAGACAGGGCTAGTGTAACAATTTAGATTATTGTGCTTGTTTCATTGTTAATAAAGTTGTCTAGTTTTTCTGGGTGAACATCCAAGAACCTGTCTTGGAAATCTTTACAGTTTTAAATAAATTTGGGTGCCTATCACATGGTGAGTATGTCAGGCAACTACTCACTAGAGTTGACAAATCTAGTGATGTCTCCATACTCTAGTTTTTCACTTATGAAATGATAATCCACTTAAATATGACTGATCTTCTCATGAAAGATAGGATTAAAAACGTGCAATGTTGGCTGCTTGTCTCATACAAGGTGCGCTTGGGATTTGATTCTACAAATTTTAGTTCTTCGAGGAGTTGCTTTAGCCATATGCACTCACAAGTGACTAATTTCATTGACCGTATTTTGTTGTTGCAATTGATCATGCAACAACGTTTTGTTTCCTACTTTTCCACACTATTAAATTACCTACAATAAGAACGTGAAACCATGAAATGGAGTGTCTATTACTTGGTTAGTTAGCCTACCTAGTCAGCATCATGATACCCAACAATTTGAGTATTTCACTTATCCTCATAAATGAGGCCTTTTCCAGGAGTCTTATTAATATACTATAGGGCCCGCACAACTACATCCCAATGGTTTGATAAGGGAAGTTTGAAAATTGGCTAACAATGGTCACTACAAAAGCGACCAGGACAAGGTAATTTAGTTTACCAACTAATCTTCTTGATCTCCAATGATCAAAATATGGCTCTCCTTGGTCAGGAATAAGTTTGACACTCACATCCATCAATATGTTCACAAGCTTAACATTTATCATCCATGTTTCTTTGGAATGTTGAGAGCATATTTTCTTTGACATATGAATAAACCATCCTTGGATTGTGCCCACTTCTATATCAAGGAAATACCTCAAGTGTCTAAGATCTTTTGTCTTGAACTTTTGAGGAAGATATTGTTTTAGTTGTAGAATACCCTCTTCTTATAATAACAATGTCGCCCACATATACAATGCAATACATACAACTTTTGGGAGAATGACTATAAAACAGAGAACTATTAGCATCACCCTTGATAATTTAGCAGTCCACCCAAACCTGTTTGGCCGCTAAGTATGACATCGTTAGTCTTTCTTGATGGTGACATGCAAGCATTGTATAAAGTGCCTTCATTAGTTTATTGCTAAAAAATATAGTATTGTGACACAGAGAAGGCTGCTATTTTGAATATTAAATACAAACTAAATAATACACTCTTATAAATTAGAATATACAACTTGGAGAGCAAAATTCTTAAGACATGTTTGATTTCTTTCTCTCTTTTTGGTTTAAAAATTGTTTTCTAAATTAATTCACCCACTCAACAAGTGTTCCCAAAATCTACTAACTTCTGCAAAATCTTTCCAAAACAAGTGTTTCAAAAACCAGAAACCATAAACAGCCAGAAGATTTTCTCTCATTCTCTCTTTTGTTTTCTGGTCCTAGTGCAAGAGTGTGTGGTGAGGAATAGGCTGTATGATTTTGAATAGATTTATTAACAAATTTAAAAACTAAGAACAGTTAATGAAAATAGAAATTAAATACATTCTTAATCGCTAAATTAGACATTTATAACATTCTTTTTTCTATCATTTAAATGTGCATTTAACAAATTATCCTCACAAGTAGTCAATTTAACTAATCAAAACTTCTCGTATCGTAAACTACCAGCCTTTAATCATTGTGTGCTTGATCTTCTTAATCACCTATAATTTTCAATCTACAACCGTCTGCTATCTCTAGGTCAAATAAAAGAATTTGACGAATTATTAAAAATAACCTCAACAATTTACACTGTTCACTGCAGATCTATAATATAAAGTACATATTCAAATACATATACTTAGATGAAATCTAATTATAACATAATATGCAGATTAAAAAAATATTTATTATCATTTTTATATTAAATAAAAATAAACATCTATCTTGTTCAATGCACAAATTAAAGTAGTATTGTCAAGCTCGCAAGTCAACTCCAAAGAGTTTATGCTTTAAGGGAGAAGATTTTAGTTGACTCGTCAAACTCTTTTTTGGGCTCTCGCCATCTCGTATAAACTTTTGAATCAAGATGCAATTCAACCAGTATAAAATCAAATGTAATCCCACCCGCAATTAACCATGGCGATAGTGTTCTATTATGTTGGTACACCATTTCTAAAGTCAACTAATAAGGCTCATATCAATTACATAAATTGATCAAATCTACACCAATTTGTCTTCTGCGAATGAGTGGAAACTCAGTTCTATCAAACCATCAATAACTAGCCATCCTTCTTTTGACATTATAATAATTTCAAAACCCACATCAATGGTGAACCTGATATCACAAGAACCCACTGTTGTGAAGGAGAAACGAAGCCCACAAAGTAAAGGGCTTCAGACAAATAATCAGAAATAAGCTATTTCGTCTCAATATGGAATACTTTCTAGACAATCACTATTACATCCTTCTAATATACCATGTTGACAAACCAAATGTAAGTATAATTTGCCACATTTTAATAACACCAAGGCTAGACCTTAGTATTGGAATCAGGTGACAAATAGTCATTTTTACAGGGGTGCAAATCTATGTAAGTGTACAGTTACGAATTGTGATAAGGGAGTACTGCAAGAATAAAAAACAGAGAACACTATGAAGAATGTATAAAAAGTAGAAGAAAAGAGGGAAAGAAAAAAGAAATGGACTAAAGAATAAAACAAAAAAATGTACAGGAAGAAAAAAAAAAAAACAGGTTAACGGGTCGTTGGAAAAAGTGGCAACAGTTCATGTAGCCTGCGTTGTTCTGGAAATTGGCAAACGGTGCGGCAACATACTGGTTATTTAACAGCACTAGCAACAACCAAGCTGCTATTCATAGTGCCTCTAATCCTAATTTTCACCAAAGAATCATATGAATGCTGATTGTCATTTTGGGCACGAGAATTCAACAGGGTCTTCTCGTTTGTGGACACATGCAAAACAGAGAACATGTGCCCATCTTCACCAAATACTAAAAAAGAAATTAGAACATCGTTACTAGCTAACATCTACGCTCTAATTTGAAATGTTAAAATAGTTACCTGATTATTGTTTTAATAGGTTCTTTCTTATACAAGTTCTAATATCTAGCAGTATAGAGTTAGTACCTACTATTCTTATTTTTTCACAGTAGAGTTAATCTCCCAAGCAATGCTGTTGATACAAAAACTCAGACATAGAAATTGGGAGAGATTGCTTTATGAAGTTTGCATATCAGTAGCAACTGGTTATCCTCATAAGAACCATAAACAAAAAACAATTAGGTAAGACTAGACTATTAGTGGGTGGATAACCAGTTAAAACATGTATGGTCACTTTAAGAATCCTATGATAACTAGTGACAGGTGATATGTATTCATAACAATAGATCAGTGTCATAAGGGAATACAGTTTTTATAGATGATATGTATATTTTAAGAATTTTAGATATTCAAGAATGCAGTTATTTATACAGATATTTCTTATATTTCTAAAAAGATACGTACATAAGGAAAAAAAGTAGTCACAAGAGAATGCAGTGAGAAAACTATATTATTATACCCTCATTTTCTCTTGCAACTTTTTAGTATCAAATTGTTCTCCTTCAGTAAAAAAGTCCATTGAAGCCATTGATGCCATGGCTAACTGGCCTATATACTCCTCAAAAAACTCACTACCGAAAAGCATTGCAAAGATTGCCGCAGGATCAATAATTGCTTCCCTGAAAAGAATG
The DNA here is from genome assembly GCF_000741045.1 of Vigna radiata var. radiata. NCBI lineage: Eukaryota > Viridiplantae > Streptophyta > Magnoliopsida > Fabales > Fabaceae > Vigna > Vigna radiata. Next base: position 54,638 of record NC_028361.1, on the reverse strand, counting down.
AATAAAAGACATAAACCAGCACAAGAGATTGATTTTATAAAAAAATGCTCTAAAATTCATTAAGAGATTACAAATTTTCACATCCTATCATGCTTGATATTCAACTATTAAGTAAGATTTTAATTCAAAAAAGGAAACTAACGTTGAAATCCCCGATTTCCCATGAGCATCATAAGCTTGCCTTTGAGTTGGGTCACTCAGAACTTGGTAAGCTTCACCTAAAACCTAAAACCAGAGTATCAAACATATAGGGATAACTATGTAACAATATTAAAATTGTAGCTCTACATGATATATAGTTAAAAACAGAGGAATTGATAATAATGATATGAATGCATCATGATATTACTTATTTTGTTGAAGGCAGGTTTGACACATGCAATAGAAAAATTGCCAATAAAAGACAGAAGAATAATATAAAACTCCATAACAATTATAAGCATTTGGTGGTGGATATGATATTCAACAGGTCAAATTCCAATAGGTGAATTCCAAGATATGACTTGTAGGTTGACTGGTAATAGAATGGCAGAATGCCAGTTATGTGATGTTTAACATGAACACTATCTCGAGAAATGTGGTTGTTGATTTAATATTCAACAATTATATTTAGATCATTAAATAATTTTAGAGAGGAAAGTTCTTTTTATCAATTAACTAGACAATCCAGGTAGGATGACATTCAGCACCCTTAAAATTTAAATAGTCCTAAACTGAAATAAGATATTCTTGCCTGAAAATTTTGTGCAGCAAGAGGGTCATTTGGATTTTTATCTGGATGCACCTGCCTTGCCTGCACATCAGGTATTGAAGAAAAGGTATAAATAACATAATCAAACCACTTGGTTTTGTTTTAAATTTTGGTAATAGAAAACAACCATTAAAACAGTATGAAGTTATATTCAGATTTCCAAAGTTAGATTGTTATTGGATGTACAAGCATTTCAGCTTCATCGTATATAAGTTTAGCTAGCATTATATAGAGCAATCCACCATCGTGAGTTAAAATCTCATTTTGAATTCACCAAAATGGACAGATCCAGTCATAGGACTACGCATCTACTAGTTTCTGTCTATTTAAACTGCAAATTGGGATTACACTGATCTATTGAGGTTTAAGATAGCTTGCAAAGCAAAATTGTTATGTAGCTCAGTGTAATACATTATAATTGGGTCAAATAATCAATTTTTTAGTTGCATTAACAGACACGGGAGAGAAGAAATACCCAAATAAGAATAAAGATCGAAAAATTACACTGTTACCTTAATGTAATAGGCTTTCTTAATCTCGGCTTCGGATGCCGTAGGGATGACTCCCAGCACGTCATAGTATTCAGTCTCCTTCACCATCTCAAAGCCCAGTTGATTAATCTTCCGATTAGAAAAACCCTGGAATTGTTAAATTTTCGCTAAACTGAGAGTCGGGAAGAGGACAAATGAGCTATGAAATATAGTACTCCAGTTGATGACTTATTCCAAGACAACATGTCCTAAATTAATTTTAACTATTTCTCAAAATTAAAACAAAAATAAATGAAAGTATTAAAGAAACTGATCTTCATTATTATTTTATCCACTCAATCCTTTTATATCCATGTGTTACAAATTTACTATTTAAAAAACTAAAACTGAACTATTTTAGTTTAAAACAAAATTTGTCATACAATTTAAATTAGATTTATAAATTAATTTATTAAAATAATATATTCTTGTAATACTTTTAAATTAATTATTTAAATTAATCACATCTGCTAACATGCAGTGCAGAAGTGTGCAGAGCTATTCAGAAAATAAATTACCCACCATTTACTATTAAATTAAGACAAATAATTTTATCATGTAATATCTATGGGTACAGGAAGGAAACATGGCTTCGAGAAGCAATGACATTTGTATAGGGGTATTTATAGTATTTAGGCAGGCTGCTTCTTTCTCTACCTTCAAATCTTCTCTTTATATTTTCAAGTGTACCATTATACCCTTTAATAAATATAAAAGAAAATAAAAAATTTAGATGAACACTAATTATTATTTACCAAATGTCATTTAATTCTATACATATATTTATTGTATCTCAAGTTCATTCATTTGTATGTTGTTTTGTTTATGATTCTCTTGATTTTCTCTGTGATAATGAGTTTTGTTGATGGTTCTTTTAATTACTTTTATTATTTCTCTTTTTATTTTATATTTAAATATAAGTATTTAAATGAGTTTAAGTTTATTTCATTATTTATACCATATTTGAACGGTTAAAAAACAAATTAGTTATCAAAAGTTTGTTTAAGAAGTTACTAAATTTCGAAATTTGGTAAAGAAATTCATCATATTTCAAAATCTAATTAGGAAAATCACCATATTTCGAAATCCATTTATTAACTTCATTGTCTAGTTACTACCTTTACCAAATTTCAAACTTTGGTTACTATTTTCATCGAATTTCAAAATCCGATGACTTAACTTTTTTTTTTATTCTTTTAACTTTTTTCCTTTTAATTTTATTCTTAATTTGTTAATTTTTTTAATGATTCGTTGAGTTATTATTATTAGTATTATTATTAATGAGATATTCAATATGTTATAGGTGATTACATTGTAAGATGGAAGGTTATCCTTTTTGTTTGATGGGTTCACAAGTAAATTTGAGTTTTGTGTCAAATTTCTCTTCTTCTATCAATGAAATGTACAAGGGAGATTATAAAAATAATTTTACAACTGAGATATTTCATACACGTGATGACTTAATTGAATGGATTCGAGAGATTATTTTTCATCTTGGATTTGTTGTCGTAACTATAAGATCTGATAAAACTACTGATGAACCTAGGAGAAATATGTCTGTCTTGATAGGATGTGAAAGGGGTAGAAAGTATATACGGCATAAGAAAATGCAAATGTGCTTTTAAGTTAAAGGGCAAGCCAAATTTTAATGGAGAAGGGTGGGTATTGCGAATATCGTAACCATGATTTGACATAAAGTTTAGTTGGTCATTCTTTAGCTAGGAGGTTAAATCCTATTAAATAGTCATTACTTATTGATATGACTAAGAGTCAAGTGAAGCCTACAAATATTCTATTGGCTTTGAAAGAAAACATTGATTGTAATGTCACAACAATTAAGCAAATATATAATGCAATGTATACTTACAAATGATCATTGAGAAAGTTAAGAACTTTATTACAGTAACCGATGATGTACGATGTAAGGAGGGTGTAATGCGCAAGGTATAAAAAATGTGTAGGGTGTGTGGTGCAATGAGGATGTATGGTGTAAGGAGGGTGTAGGGTGTAAGAATGATGTAGGGTGAAAGGAGGGTGTAACATGCAAGGTATATGAAATGTGTAGGGTGTGTGGTGTATTGAGGATGTATGATGTAAGGAGGATGTAAGATGTATGGAAGGTGTAGGGTGAAAGGGGTGGAGGGAAAGGATGATGTAAGGTGTAGAGGGTAGGGTGTAAGGTGTAGGGTGTGGAGTGTATGGAGTACGATGTACAATGAATGGTGAAGGGGGAAGGATGTAGAGTATAGGGTATGTGGTTTGTAAGAAATGGTGTAAGAATGTGTAAGGAGAGTGTAAGGAAAATGTAGGGTGTAAGAGTGCGTGTGGGGAGAATGTACAGAAGGTGTAAGAAGGGCATATGGTGTAAGGAGAGTATGGGATTTAAGGAGGGTGTGGGGTGAAAAGAGACGATGTAGGGTAAGAGGAAGGTGTAAGGTGTAAGAATGACATATCGTGTACAGTGTAAAATATAAGGTGCAGGGTGTAAAGAGGTCATAAGAAGGGTGAATGAAAAGTGTAGACATGGTTTAGAAAAATGTAGAAATAGTGTAGAAATGGTGTAGGAAGGTTGTAGGCTGTAGGGTGTAGGAAGTCTATGGGAATGATGTAGGAAGGGAGTAGGAAACATGTATGAAAGTTGTAGGAAGGATGTTTAAAGGGTGTAGGAATGTTGTAGGAAGAATGTAGTAAATGTGTAAGAAGGATGTAAGAATGACGTAGGGTGTAAGGACAGTGCAAGAAGGGTGTAAGAAGAGTATTAGGAGAGTGTAGAAGGGTTTTATTGAAGATTTGACCCCATAGGCAATTCTCCATGTCTACTAGGTTGCATCCCAAGCTTTCACCCAAATTTTATAGTCCTTTTCTGGTTCTTAAACAAGTTGGTCTTGTCATTTTTCGCCTTCAGTGGCCAAAGACAGTTCGATCCTGTCTTCTATGTCTCTCAATTTAAACATGCCATAAGTACCCGTTACGTTGAACTTCCAGCAAAACTCTAAGAAATCAAACTATGTTGTCTTCCTTTCAAGGTCTTGGATTAAAGAAAGCGACAACTCCATGGGACAACGGTCCCTTAACTTCTTATGCAATGACTTTACATGGAAAGATAAACTATTTGTGATTAATTTCTAGATTTTCACCTTGAAAAGAAGGTTACTTGGAATCCAATAAATATTGATATAATATAAAAACAATTATATAGTTTTATTAGTAAAAAATTAAACAAAAATACTTATTTAAAAAATATAAAAATTTTAAATACACAAGTTAAAAAAGTTAACCTACTTTTTTTTAATACCTAAATTGACATTTTTTCTTAATAATTAACTTTGAAGACGCCCGCTGAAAGAATAGTTTCGTCAATTCACAAACTAAAAGGAAAATATTGTATTAACTGAAAATTTTCTTCATATTGGTAAGGAAAACCGCGAAGGTGCAACAAATAATTTAAATTTTAAAATTAAAGTGTCGTAAGAAACTGAAAACGAATTGAATAAGTCGATGAAGACAATTAAACCATAAAATAAAATAAAATGAAGACCAAGAATCAAACCATAAAATAAAATAAAAAAGGTTAAAAAGAACTCCCTCATTATTTTTGTAATCGTTTCAAAAATTTGTGTGATTATTATGCTAAGAAGGGAGTTCGAAAATGCAAAGTTGTTTCTTTCAAATTCATCTTCTCTTCTCCATACGCGTGAGGAACCAAACCAAACGCGACCTTGTGAGACGAGACTCTTCCGCAAACACATTCATCTTCTTTTTCTTCTTCTCTCAGTCTTTTTGAGTTCTGAATTGCACAATGCTCAACGATTCTTCTAACATTATCTCCCTTCTGCAAGATCTTCATCTCACTCACTCTTATCCCAAAGTTCTCTCAGGTTAGTGGATACGCTTCACGAATATTTGAACGAGTTGGTAATTTCGTGCGTGTTTCTGTTTTCACGGTTCTTTGACTCTGTTTCTGTTTTTGTTTCGTGGCACGTAATGCGAGGATAACCAAAGAAAATGAGGATTGTTGTTTGAAATTCTTTTCTTGTCATCATCTTGAATTTTAGTTTCTATGTGAGGCATTTCTTAGTTGATGTTCATCTTTTGATTTTTAGATTTTTAGCGTTTATGATTTTTTTTATATTTTCTCAGATATTTATGTTTGAACTAAGAGTGTACAACATAAGATCTGTTTATGTGTGAATGTTGTAGTAATTTAAAAAAGAAAAAAAAAAGAAAAATAAAGGCAAGATTGAAGGTGGAAGACCTTTTCAACCTTGAGGGAAGTTGATTAAGCTCAGGTCCATTGAATTAGCCTAGTGGGGACGTGGATGTGTTAGGTTCATGATTTTGAATTTTACAGCTTGGAATGCGGTTGAATGTGTGGATTCAATTAGGACTTTAAAGCCTGGAGCAATGGATTGGGGGAGTGGAGAGTAGAGTGTTTATGTGGAGCTAGGGTCCCTCCATTATTTTATCTTGATTAAGTCATTCATTGGGGTCCTTGTTTAAAGTTTGAAAGGCCCATTTGTATGGAATAGTTAGCTTTTTTTGTTTTTGAAAAAATGTTACCACTTTTTGCTTTTTCGCAATTTGCAATTGCCGATGGTAACCTTTTTTGTTCATGACAAAAGTCTATAAGGGAAGATGTCTCAGACATCCAGTTCCACTCCATCAATTCATTGCCCTCTGAGTTCAAGTTTGACAACAATACAAACTCTCTGCTTGCGGAAAAACATGGAGATGTTAAATTCAGACGTACCAATCCAATGGACCAAATGGTTTTGAGAATGGTCACTAGTAGGGGAGGTTTCTAAGGAAGTTTGAGACCGAGTTGGTGGCATTGATCTTTTTGATGAGCATTAGCCGTATGGTGAAAAAGGAGATCATTAAAAGACCGACCATCTAATGCAGATGAAGACTCAATATTCGTTACATTGCCCCTGTAATCGACTTTGACATCCTCTAGGGAAAACAGGTGGAATGATACAAAATCTTATGATTCAAAAATGGTAATGTTGGCCTCAGATTTCAGTTTTCCTATGCTGCTGTGTTTTGAAATCAGTTTATTACAGTACATTTTACTTAGTTATTCAGTTGGACAAATAACTTGATTTTTCGGGAAGAATGTTGAAGGAATTGATTCATTTTCTTTCAATTTAATATGGATGATTGTGGATATACTCAGGTGGGAATAGAATGCACTCGTCGTTGATTTGATAACATGTTTGAAAATTTTCAAACGAAGATAATTTAATATTAAAGCAAATTAGTCTTTTCTTTATTGAGTTTGTTTGATCCCATTAATGGATAATTTAAATTTTTTGCTTCTTTGTGTTTTGAAGTTCATTATTTCAGAAGCTTCAGTCATGGCTTCAACTACTAAATGGGATTGGGAGTCGGTAAAGATAATAACAATTTCCGAAGCTGAATCTGTCATTTCACTGCCTGATGGGAAAGTAAGATAAACAACATTGTTTCTCTAGACTGTTAAGTTCTTTTTTGGTCTAATTAGTTGTACACTCCACCCTATCATATGTTTTAAAGGGGAAAAAGGATCATTTGGTAACAACTAATCCGACATTCTTAATCGAGTGGATGAACTCATGCAATTTAGTTATTTAAATGAACAAGTAGTTTTATTCAATACAACCAAGATATGATCTATGTAAGCTTATATCTCCTATTTTTCTCTCTTCATTTATTTTCCAAATCAGTACAAAGGGTGTACCAAGATGTATATAAATATAGAAATGGTATATAAAGGGTGTACAAAGGGTGTACAAAAGGTGTAGAAGTGATGTACAAAGTGTGTACAAAAGGTGTACAAAGGGTGTATAAATGGCGTACAATAGGTGTACAAAGGGTGTACAAAAGTAGTACAAAGGGTGTACAAAAGGTATACAAAGGGTGTACAAATATGTAGAAAGATATAGAAAGGGTGTACAAAGGGTATACAAAGAGTGTATAAAGAGTGTACAATGAGTGTACAAAGAGTGTACAAAGGGTGTACAAGGGATATAGAAAGGATATCAAAAGGGTGTACACACGTTCTATATTTTTCTACATAATATGTAAAACAGTTGTAGAAGGATTTACAAAGGGTATAATAAGATGTAAAAAGATGTTGAAATGTGTAGAAAGAGTTTAGAAAAGGTGTACCAAGATGTAGAATAATGTAGAAAGGGTGTACAAAGAGTGTATAAAGGATGTACAAATATGTATAAAGATGTAGAAAATGTGCACAAAGTGTGTACAAAGAATGTATAACACTAGTGGAAAAGGGACTTTTTATAACCACTGTATTATAACGTAGTTACAAAAATCAGTTATAATATCTAATGCGGTGGCAAATTTGTAAATAGCTTAAAACATATTATAACAGAGTTATGAATATCCGTTATAATATAAAATGGATGGAAAATTTTAGTAATATGTTATGCCTGGTTTTGAAAGACCGGTTATAATATCTCTTTAACCTTCTTCACTCCATCAATGGACCGCTCACTCTGAAACATCTTAACACAGATCTTCACGCAGAAACCCTAACTGGCAGGGCACCATAACAAAATCACATCTTCATTCAACATTTCCTCTCTCGTGAGAAACACTCTCATTCACTCATTTCACTCCCGCGAGCATCAGAAGGTTCTCATTCTCTCTCGAAAGTTTCTCTCTCAAGAGCATCACAAGGTTCTCATTTTCTCTCGAAAGTTTCTCTCTCAAGAGTTTTTAAGCCGTAAGTCTCCATTTCTTTTCACATATCTGCATTTTCGTTTCATTTATCATCCAACTAGGGTTTCTTACATACCTTCATCTTTTTTGCCTTTATTATCGATTCTACCGATTGAAATATCATTTTCCACATTTTCCACCGATTATAATCACATTCTACGGATTATAATCCCTTTCCACCGATTAAACATTGATTTACACCGATCAATCTGTCAGTTTAAGGTTTCTACTCCATCTTAGGGTTTTTCGCATCGAATCCTAATCGGCTTTTACTTAGGTTGTCTTCCATCAACTCGTTGCTTCGAAGTTGTTGTCGGGGTGGATGGCTTGCTTTGTAGTGGTGTCGAGGCAGTGTGACATTGTTATAAGGTACGTGAATTTTTTATAGCTTTTTCTTTCTACTTCCTTCACGCTATTATAAGGTACGTGAATTTGTAGTGGCTTTTTCTCCTTCTCAGTTTCGAAGAGAAAGTCTCCCAGTGTTTGTGAAGCCGAAGAAGCTTTTAGCAGCTTTAGAGTTAAAAATAGGGAGCAAGAAAATCAACCGGAAGGTGAGCGGAAGTAGTCTCTCAGATTTATGCAACTTCTTAAATGAGTTACCACCATGTGATTTCAGTCCATGTTGATGTTGCCAGGAGGAAGAAGCGTAATTGGTCAAAGCCAAAAGAACCGCTTTTTGGTGAATATTCTGTTTCAATGTTTTTGTTACTTCAACATAATCTTTGTGGTGTGTTTAATGGCGGTTATTAAAAGTTAGTGGCTTGTATTGTGTTCTGTCATAGATAAAGGTGGTTTCATGGATCCGGATCATGAAGATGTTATGATTATAGTGCCTCCAATTTTTTCTCCAAAAGATGTGCCAGAAAATTTAGTGTAAGTTTCTCTGAAATTTCTTGTTTAGTGATCAGATACTTAATTTAAGAGAGAAGTCAGGGAACAACATGCAATACCATAATTGTTCAAAATACAAAGAAAATGACCTGGACATTATTATCAATCTTCATGATGAGGAAAGCTCTGGAGATTGGCTTGAGAGGATATTTATTGTGTTATCTGTTATTCTTTTTTGTTTTAGCTCTTCTAGTTCATTTCTAGTTTTCAGGATTAGTTTGTTTAAAATTATTTTGTCATCTTGTGTATATTTATAGTCTCTGTGGTACCTTTCAGTGAGGCTGTATTTCTTGCCAGTTTTTATCTGTATGTTCTGTAATTTTTGCAGTTTGGGGTCTTCGAAGAATATGACACACTAGATTCTTAAAATGAATGTATTTAATATATTCATCTCTCGTGTCTTTTCTCTCCACTGATGGAATGAGAGTTGGCAATTAAGTTCTCAGTTATACTTGGTTTTCCTTTTAGTTGTCTGCATCATAAGTCTCTTATTGTAACTTTTGTTAGTTACCCTTGTAAAGATTTGACTGGCTATTTTATCTTGTGTTAACTTTATGTTGAAGCGACTTAGTCCTTTTCTTATTTCAGCTTGAGACCAGCTGCCATGCCGAGCTGAAAAAAGAAACAAGAGGAAGTTGTACAAAAACAGCATTTCGAGGTAAGTATAATTCAGATAAATTTCTTAATAGGATATAGGCATAAAATTTAATCATTTTCGTAGGTAGGAGTATATCAGTTATATTTGGTAAGTGTTGATGACTTGTCTGAGTCTCTTTGACACTAATTTACTAACATTCATCTATTTCTTATAAAATAGAAAGTGTCATTTGACAAAGTATATGACAATATCTGCAATGTCTCTTTCTTGGGTAGAGAAAATTATAATTCTTTGTTAGTTTCACACCATAAACATTCTTTCGTGAACAACTAGATATTGATGAGTGTTTTTGCAGGAACAAGCAAAATTGAGAATGATGAAGGAGAAAGGTTTTGATAAAGCAGATATGTTCTGGAACAATGTTTGGGGAAAAGAAAAAGACTTAAGTTCAGGTACTGGACATGAAATTACATATATTAGTGGATATTATATATAGTTCTTATCTACCAATGCTTTCCTTTTTCAGTTGAATTGTTTTAGAACTTCATTTCAGCAATTCCTTATTAGTGGATGGAAATTTGCAGCTTCTAACCTTACTAGCTAGTAGCTATTAACAACTTTGCACTGTCAATCAATCAGAAAACTTCTAACCTGTTTGAAACAATGCAAATATCTTTATCTCATTTATTATTTAGTTTGGAACATCTTACTAATTTTGCATATCATGCTCTGCTTTTGGCCTTTTTATCTCTAAAACTTTCAGTGGCATATCAAGTTCTCTTCTCTATCATATGCATTGTATAAAAGGTATTTTTTTTATTGGAAGACTTTTAGGAGTAGATCAAAGACCGATTTTAGAAGCTATCTCCTTTAATATTTTTAATACTTTTGGTGTGCTATTCTTTCTTCTGAAGAGGAGGTAAACTTGTTTGTTATGTTTACTTTGGCATTGCACCATTGATAAAGTTATACGTTTATTTTAATTCCTATATTTATCTTTTGATGCTATATCTTATAGTTCACAACAATCTTTTACCAGNTCAATCAAATGCCGCTCAAAATTGATTGGTTTCCTNAATANNCAGATTTAAGAAGAGCTCTGGACATTTANGNGTTTCTCTTTAAATTTTCTTCCAGTTCAGAACCAAATAACTTAGGTTATTCTCTTATATCTATACCAGTTTATCTCTCCACCGTGCTTTACATATTNTTGTAAACTAATATTAGTTAAGTGTCAACACTGTGAGTCTGAACTCCAAAGTGTTTCAGTAGAATTGCTAATATTTTGCCACATTGTTGATTGCAATCTATATGTTTATCATTCTCGAGTTCTTTGTACGGTTCATCATAATTGAATAATGACCAAGCTATGCACTGTAAATAAACAAGTTGATGTGCATGCTGATATTTATTCTCTAGATCTTGCTCATTGAATTTCTCTTATCTTGCTGTCTTGGATGCGTAGAGTCTTAAAGGATTTGAATTGCATCCAGACTATTGAATGTATATCAGAAGCTACATCTCGTTGCAAGCAACTTAGAAGTGTCGTTGCTCATCAAACACTGCTTTCTTGTTTTCATGGAGTATGCTACTTGCCTTTCTCTTGCTAGTTTCTTTATATAAAATGTTTATTTAAAAACTTTCGGAAATTGAAACTTGTTTTTTCCTCANGTTAACAGTGAAGAGATTCTCATATCACAATTAAGTTGGAGGGCAGTAGGTAAATGGTATGACAATTTCTTTCTTTCTTTATTTGCAACAAAAATTGGTTATGTTTGTGATGTCCGGTAATTAAGTAGAGTATTGGTGTGACCTTGCTAAGTAGAGTATTGGTGTGACCTTGCTGATGAAGTTATAAGATGTGGTGATAATTTGATGGAAAAGTTTGGTCATAAGACTATTTGAAATGAATTTTATTTTGTTAATTTTATTAAATTTTTTTATTTGAGCTATATTAATTATAAATTGATTGGATGAGATGATAATAAATGTAATAATTAATTTTTAATTTTTTTTTTAAAAATAACATATTATAATGTACAAAAACTTTTACGTTGTAATAATTTCTGCCCTATTATAACGTACTTGAGAAACTACGTTATAATATGTTGGACATATTATAACGTACTTGAGAAACTACGTTATAATAGGTTCGACATATTATAACGTACTTCAGAAATTACGTTATAATAGATTCGACATATTATAACGTACTTCAGAAACTACGTTATAATAGATTCGACATATTATAACGTAAATTTTTGCTACGTTATAAAATGTGCAGACTTATTATATCACCAAAAACTATATCTCCTAAAACTACGTTATAAAAAGTCATTTTTGTACGTTATAAAAAGTCATTTTTCTACTAGTGTAAAAGGTGTAAAATCGGTGTACAAAGTGTGTACTAGGAGTGTGCAAAAGGTATACAAAGGGTGTAGAAAGGGTGTACGAAGGGTATATAAAGTGTATACAAAAGGTGTACAATCGGTGTAAAAAGGGTGTACAAAGGGTGTACAAAGAGTATAAAAAGAGTGTAGAAATGATGTACAAAGGGTGTAAAAATATCTAGAAAGATGTAGAAATAATGTAGAAAGGGTGTACGAAGGCTGTACAAAGGGAGTACAAAAGTAGTACAAAAGTTGTACAAAGGGTACACAAATAGTATACATAGGGTGTACAAAGAGTGCATAAAAGGGTGTACAAATGGTGTAGAAAAAGATGTACAAATGGTATATAAAGGGTGTACAAAGGGTGTACAAAAGTGGTACAAAGGTAATACCGAGGGTGTATAAATAGTATATAAAGGGTGTAGAAAGGGTATACGAAGGGTGTACAAATATGTAGAAAGATGTAGAAATGATGTACAAAGGATGTACAAAGGATATACAAAAAGTGTATAAATAATTTACAAAGGGTGTATTAAAGATGTAGATAGATATATAAAGGATGTACAAAGGATGTAAAAAGGGTGTACCATAGGTGTACAAAGGGTGTACATAAGGTGTATAAATGATGTATAAAGAGTGCACAAATGATTTACAAAGGATGTCTAAAAGGTGTACAAAAGGTATAAAATGAGTGTACAAAGGGTGTATAAATAGTGTATAAAGGGTGTACAAAGCATGTACAGAGGGTGTACCAAGATGCAGATAGATATAGAAAAGGTGTACAAAAGGTGTACAAAGGATGTACAAAAGGTGTACATAGGGTGCATAAAGGGTGTACGAAGATTAGATAGGTGTACAAAGGTTGTACAAGGGATGTAGAAATGATGTACAAAAGGTGTAAAAAGGGTGTACAAAGGGCACAAGTTGTACAAAGGTAGTACGAAGGGTGTATAAAGGGTATACAAAGCATGTAGAATTGGTGTACGAAGGGTGTACAAATATGTAGAAATTGTGTACAAAGGGTGTACAAGGGGTAAACAATGAGTGTACAAAGGTTGTACAAAAGTAGTACAATGAGTCTACAAAGTGTATAGAAAGGGTGTACATAGAGTCTACGAAGAGTGTATAAAAGGTGTGCAAAGGGTTTCAAAGAGTGTAAAAATGATGTACAAAGGGTCAACAAAGGATGTACAAAGGGTGTACAAAAGATTGTATAAAGGATATACAAATATGTAGAAAGATGTAGAAAATGTGCACAAAGTGTGTACAAAGTGTGTACAAAGGGTGTACAAAGAGTGTACAAAGCGTGTACAAAGAGTGTACAAAGGGTGTATAATCGATGTACAAATGGCGTACAAGGGGTGTAGAAAGGGTGTAAAAATAGTGTAGAAAGGGTGTACAAAGGGTATATAAAGTGTGTACAATGGGTATAAAAACGATGTACAAATGATTTACAAAGGGTGTAGAAAGGACGTATAAGGGGTTTATAAAGGGTGTAAAAAGGTTGTACAAAGGTACTACGAAATGTGTACAGAGGGTACAAAGCATGTACAAAGGGTAAACATAGAGTGCACAAAGGGTGTACCAAGATGTAGATACATATAGGAAGAGTGTACAAAGGGTGTACAAAGGGTGTATAAATGATGTACACATGGTCTAGATAGGTTGTACAAAGTGTATATAAAGGAGTGTACAAGGGTGTATAAGGAGTGTACAAGGGGTGTACAAAGAATGTATAAAGAACGTACAAAAGGTATAGAAATTATGTATAAACGGTATAAAAAAATGTACAAAGGGTATACAAATGATGTACAGATGATGTACCAAGATGTAGATAGATATAGAAAAGGTGTACATAAGGTGTATAAAGGGTGTATAAATTGTGTACAAAGGGTGTTCAATAGGTTTACAAAAGGTGTATAAAGGGTGTGCATAGGATGTATAAATGGCGTATAAAGAGTGTACAAAAAATGTACAAAAGGTGTAGAAAAGATGTGCAAAAGGTTTACATTGAGTGTACAAAGGGTGTATAAAGGGTTATAAAGGGTGTACAAGGATGTAAAAAGAGTGTACACAAGTTGTACATAGATCTAGAAAAGATATACAAAGGGTGTATATAGGGTGTACAAACTGTGTACAATGGTTGTACAAAAGTAGTACAAAGGGTGTAATATGGGTGTACAAAGGTGTACAAGTAATGTACAAAAGGTGTAATATGGGTGTACAAAGGTGTACAAAGGCTATACAAGAGGAGTACAAGGGGTGTACAAAGAGTGTACAAAAGGTTTACAAATGGTATAGAAATGATGTATAAAGGGTGTACATATATTGTACAAAGGGTGTACAAAGGGAGATGTAGATAGATTTAGAAAGGTTGTACAAAAGGTGTGCAAAGGGTGCACAAAAGGTGTACAATGGGTGTATAAAGTGTGTATAAAGGGTGTACATAAGGTGTACAAAAGGTGTATGAATGATGTATAAAAGGTGTATAAAGGATGTACAAAGGGTGTATAAAACATGTATAAAAGGTGTACCAATATGTAGATAGATATAGAAATGGTGAACAAAAGGTGTACAAAGGATTTATTAAGGGTGTACGTAGGTGTACAAAGGGTGTCCCAAGATATAGAGAAATATAGAAATGGTATACAAAGAGTGTACAAAAGGTATATAAATGATGTACACAAGGTGTACAAAGGGTGTATAAAGGGTTTATAAAGGGAGTATAAATGGTGTATAAGGAGTGTAAAAATGGTGTACAAAGGGTCTAGAAAGGTTGTACAAAGGGTATATAAATGATGTAAAAACGGTGTACAATAGAAGTACAAGGTGTGTACAAGGGGTGTACAAAGGATGTACAAAAGATGTATAAAGAGTGTACAAAAAGTATATAGAAGGTATAGAAATGATGTATAAAGGGTGTAAAAAGGATGTACAAAGGGTGTACAAAGGATGTACAAAAGGTGTACAAAGGGTGTACCAAGACATAGATAGATATAGAAAATGTGTACAAAGGGTTTAAAAACGGTGTACCAAGATGTAGATAAATATAGAAAGAGTGTTTAAAGCGTGTACAAATGTTGTTGAAAAGATGTATAAAGGGTGTACAAATGGTGTACCAAAGTTGTACAAAGGTAGTGCTGAGGGTGTATAAAGGGTGTATGAGTGGTGTACAAAAGGTGTACTAATATGTAGAAAGAGTGTGCAAAGGGTGTACAAAGTGTGTATAAAGGGTGGACGAAGGTTGCACAAAGTGAGTACAAGGGGTGTATAAAGGGTATACAAAGGATGTAGAAAAGGTGTATAAAGAGTGTGGAAACAATGTATAAAGGGTGTA
This sequence comes from Vigna radiata var. radiata, assembly GCF_000741045.1. Classification (NCBI taxonomy): domain Eukaryota; kingdom Viridiplantae; phylum Streptophyta; class Magnoliopsida; order Fabales; family Fabaceae; genus Vigna; species Vigna radiata. The sequence goes on along the minus strand of NC_028361.1, from coordinate 39,418 downwards.
CAAACGGTTTACAAATGGTGTACAAAGATTGTACAAATGGTGTACAAAGGGTGTACAATTGGAGTATAAATAATGTACAAAGGGTGTACAATAAGTGTACAAATGATGTATAAATGGTGTACATAAGGTGTGGAAAGGTTGTATAAATGGTGTATAAAGGGTGTACAAAGGATATACAAAGGGTGCACAAAGGGTGTATAAAGGATTTACAAAGGTTGTATAAGAGGTGTATAAAGGCAGTACAAAAGATGTACAAAGGGTATACCAAGATGAAGATGGATATAGAAAGGATATAGAAAGATGTACAAAAGATGTATAAATGATGTACATAGAGTGTACAAAGGGTGTACGAAGATGTAGATAGATATAGAAAGGGTGTATAAAGGGTGTACAAAAGGTGTAGAAAAGATGTACAAAATGTGTACAAAGGATGTAAAAATGGTGTATAAAGGGTGTACAAAGGGTGTACAAACGTTGTACAAAAGGGTGTACAAATATTGTATAAAGATAGTACAAAGGGTGTACCAATGGTATATAAAGGGTTGAGAAATGGGGTACAAAGAGTGTACAATGGATGTACAAAAGGTGTAAAAAAGGGTAAACAAAGGGTGTACAAAATGTGTACAAAAGGTATACAAAAGGTGTAGAAAATGTGTACGAAAGGGGTACAAATATGCGGATAGATGTAGAAAGGGTGTACAAAAGTTGTATAATGGGTGTACAAAGGGTGTAAAAGGAGTACACGGGGTGTACAAAGGATATATAAAGAATATACAATGAGTGTACAAAGTGTGTACACAAATATGTAGAAAGGCTGAAGAATGGTGTACAAAGAGTATAGAAGGTGTATAATGAGTGTAAAAAGAGAGTAAAAAAGTAGTACAAAGGATGTACAAAGGGTATATAAAGGGTGTACCAAGATGTAGATAAATATAGAAAGGGTGTTTAAAGCGTGTACAAAGGTGTTAGAAAAGATGTATAAAGGGTGTACAAAGGGTGTACGACAGTTGTACAAAGGGTGTACGAATGGTGTACAAATATGTAGAAAGAGTGTTCAAAAGGGTGTACAAAGGGTGTATAAAGGATGGATGAAGGGTGCACTAAGTGAGTACAAGGGATGTATAAAGGGTATAGAAAGGATGTAGAAAATGTGTATAAAGATTGTGGAAACGATGTATAAAGGGTGTGCAAACGGTTTACAAAGGGTGAACAATGGGTGTACAAATGGTGTACAAAGAGTGTACAATTGAAGTATAAATAATGTACAAAAAGTGTACAAATGGTGTACAATGAGTGTACAAATGATGTATAAATGGTGTACATAAGGTGTGGAAAGGTTGTATAAATGATGTATAAAGGTGTACAAAGGATGTACAAAGGGTGTAAAAAATATGTATAAAAGGTTTACAATAGGTGTATAAAGGCAGTACAAAAGGTGTACAAAGGGTGTACCAAGATGTAGATAGATATAGAAAGGGTGTACCAAAGATCTACAAAAGATGTATAAATGATGTACATAGAGTGTACAAAGGGTGTACGAAGATGTAGATAGATATAGAAAGGGTGTATAAAGGGTGTACAAAAGGTGTAGAAATGATGTACAAAGTGTGTACAAAGGGTGTACCAAGGGCATATAAAGGATTGTGAAATGGTGTTAAAAGAGTGTACAATGGTTGTGCAAAAGGTGTAAAAAAGGGTAAACAAAGGGTGTACAAAGGTTGTACAAAAGGTATACAAACGGTGTAAAAAGTGTGTGCGAAGGGGGTACAAATATGTAGAAAGATGTAGAAAGGGTGTACAAAAGTTGTAGAATGGGTGTACATAGGGTGTAAAAGGAGTACACAGAGTATACAAAAGGTATAAAAAGAATATACAATGAATGTACAAAGTATGTATACAAATTCTACATCTTTTTAGAAAATATGTAGAAAGGCTTAAGAATGGTGTACAAAGAATATAGAAGGTACAAAGAGAGTAGAAAAGTAGTACAAAGGGTGTACAAAGGGTACATGGAGGGTGTACCAAGATGTAGATAAATATAGAAATGGTGTTTAAAGCGTGTACAAAGGTTGTAGAAAAGATGTATAAAGGGTGTACAAAAGGTGTACCAAAGTTGTACAAAGGTAGTGTCGAGGGTGTATAAAGGGTGTACAAAGTGTGTACGAATGGTGTCCAAATATGTAGAAAGATGTAGAAAGAGTGTTCAAAAGGGTGTACAAAGGGTGTATAAAGGGTGGACGAAGAGTGCACAAAGTGAGTATAAGGGGTGTATAAAGGGTATACAAAGGATGTAGAAAATGTGTATGAAGAGTGTGGAAACGATGTATAAAGGGTGTACAAACGGTTTACAAAGGGTGAACAATGGGTGTACAAAAATTGTATAAATGGTGTACAAAAGGTGCACAAATGGTGTACAAATGATGTACATAAGGTGTGGAAAGGTTGTATAAATGGTGTATAAATGTGTACAAAGGGTGTACAAATGGTGTATAAAGGGTTGACAAAAGGTGTATAAGGGGTGTATAAAGGCAGTACAAAAGATGTACAAAGGGTGTACTAAGATGTAGATGGATATAGAAAGGGTATACCAAAGATGTACAAAAGATGTATAAATGGTGTACATAGAGTGTACAAAGGGTGTACGAAGATGTAGATAGATATAGAAAGGGTGTATAAAAGGTGTACAAAACGTGTAGAAATGATGTACAAAATGTGTACAAACGGTGTATAAATGGTGTACAAAGGGTGTGCCAAAGGTATATAAAGGGTGGAGAAATGGTGTACAAAGAGTATACAATGGGTTTACAAAAGATGTACAAAAGGGTGTTCAAAGGCTGTACAAAAGGTATACAAAGTGTGTACGAAGGGGGTATAAATATGCAGAAAGATGTAGAAAGAGTGTACAAAGATTGTACAATGGGTGTAAAAAAGTAGTACACAGGGTGTACAAAGGGTATACAAAGAATATACAATGAGTGTACAAAGGGTGTACAATGAGTGTACCAAGAGGGTATAGAAGGTGTATAATGAGTGTAAAAAGAGAGTAAAAAAGTAGTACAAAGGGTGTACAAATGATATATAAAGGGTGTACCAAGATGTAGATAAATATAGAAAGGGTGTTTAATGCGTGTACAAAGGTTGTAGAAAAAATGTATAAAGGTGTACAAAGGGTGTACCAAAGTTGTACAAAGGTAGTACCGAGGGTGTATAAAGGGTGTATGAAGGGTGTACGAAAGGTATACAAATTTGTAGAAAGGGTGTATAAAGGGTGGACGATGGGTGCACAAAGTAAGTACAATGGGTGTACAAGGGGTGTATAAATGTTATACAAATGATGTAGAAAAGGTGTATAAAGAGTGTGGAAACGATGTATAAAGGGTGTACGAATGGTTTACAAAAGGTGAATAATAGGTGTATAAAGGATGTAGAAAACGTGAACAGAGGGTGTACAAAAAGATATACAAAGGGTGTACAACGAGTATACAAGGAGAGTACAAGAGAAGTACAAGGGGTGTACAGAGAGTGTATTGAAGTAAGCTTGGGTTGATTAAGCTCGGGTTCATTAATTTACCCAATGGGGACGTGGATGTTTTAGGTTCACGAATTTGATTTTTACAGCTTGGAATGCTGTTGAATGTGTGGATTCGATTAGGACTTTAACGCTTGGAGCAATGGATTGGGGGAGTGGAGAGTAGAGTGTCTATGGAGAGCTAAGGTCCCTCCATTATTTTATCCTGATTAAGTCATTCATTGGGGCCCTTGTTTAAAGTTTTAAAGGCCCATTTGTATGGAATAGTTAGCTTTTTTTGTTTTTGAAAAAATGTTATCACTTTTTGCTTTTTCGCAATTTGCAATTGTCGATGGTAACCTTTTTTGTTCATGACAGAAGTCTATAAGGGAAGATGTCTTAGACATCCAGTCCACTCCATTAATTCATTGCCCTCTGAGTTCAAGTTTGACAACAATCTAAACCCTCTGCTTGCGGAAAAACATGGAGATGTTAAATTTAGACGCACCAATCCAATGGACCAAAGGGTTTTGAGAATGGTTCACTAGTAGGGGAGGTTTCTAAGGAAGTTTGAGGCCGAGCTGGTGGCATAGATCTTTTTTATGAGGATTAGCCGTATGGTGAAAAGGGAGATCATTAAAACCCCGACCATCTAATGCAGATGAAGACTCAATATCCATTACATTGCCCCTGTTATCAACTTTGACATCCTCTAGGGAAAACAGGTGGAATGATAAAAATTCTTATGATTCAAAAATGGTAATGTTGGCCTCAGATTTCAGTTTTCCTCTACTGCTTTGTTTTGAAATCAGTTTATTAAAGAACATTTTACTTAGTTATTCAGTTGGGCAAATAACTTGATTTTTCGGGAAGAATGTTGAAGGAATTTATTCATTTTCTTTCAATTTAATATGGATGATTGTGGATATACTCAGATGGGAATAGAATGCACTCATCGTTGCTTTGATAACATGTTTGAAAATTTTCAAACGAAGATAATTTAATATTAAAGCAAATTAGTCTTTTCTTTATTGAGTTTGTTTGATCCCATTAATGGATAATTTAAATTTTTTGCTTCTTTCTCTTACTTTTGAAGTTCATTATTTCAGAAGCTTCAGTCATGGCTTCAACTACCAAATGGGATTGGGAGTCGGTAAAGATAATAACAATTTCCAGAGCTGAATCTTTCATGTCACTGCATGATGGGAAAGTAAGATAAGCAACATTGTTTCTCTAGGCTGTTAAGTTCTTTTTTGTCTTATTAATTGTACACTACACCCTATCATATGTTTTAAAGGGCAAAAAAAAAAAAATAGTAACAGCTAATCCGACATTCTTAATCGAGTGGATGAACTCATGCAATTTAGTTATTTAAATGAACCAGCAGTTTTATTCAATACAACCGAGATATGATCTATGTAAGCTTACATCTCCTTATTTTCTCTCTTCATTTATTTTCCATATCAGTACAAAGGGTGTACCAAGATGTATATAAATATAGAAATGATGTATAAAGGGTGTACAAAAGGTGCAGAAATGATGTACAAAATGTGTACAAAGGGTGTACAAAAGTAGTACAAATGGTATACAAAGAGTGTAGAAAGGGTGTACGAAGAGTGTACAAACATGTAGAAAGATGTAGAAAGGGTGTAAAAAAGTAGTACAAAGGGTGTACAAAAGGTATACAAAGAATGTACAAAGAGTGTACAATGAGTGTACAAAGGGTGTACACAAATTTTACATCTTTTTAGAAAATATGTAGAAAGGCTGAAGAAGGGTGTGCAAAGGGTATACAAGGGATATAGAAAGGTTGTACAAAAAGTGTATAAAGGATGTACAAATATGTAGAAAAGGTGTACAAAGTGTGTACAAAGAATGTACAAAGGGTGTAAAATCGCTGTACAAAGTCTGTACAAGGGGTGTGCAAAAGGTATACAAAGGGTGTAGAAAGGGTGTAAGAAGGACATATATAGGGTATACAAAAGGTGTACAATTTATGTAAAAAGGTGTACAAAGGGTGTACAAAGGTAATACTGAGGGTGTATAAATGGTATATAAAAGGTGTAGAAAGAGTGTACTAAGGGTGTACAAATATATAGAAAGATGTAGAAATGATGTACAAAGGGTGTACAAAAGATCTAAAAAAAGTGTATAAATAATGTACAAAGGGTGTACCAAGATGTAGATAGATATAAAAAGGGTGTACAAATGATTTACAAGAGGTGTACAAAGGGTATATAAAGGGTGTACAAAGGGTATATAAAGGGTGTACAAAGGATGTGTATGGGGTGTACAAAGGGTGTACAAGGGGTGTATAAAAGGTGTACAAAGGTATATAAAAGGTGTACAAAGGGTGTAAAAATTATGTGCAAAATGTATATAAAGGGTGTACAAAGGGTGTAGAAATTATGTACAAAGTGTGGACAAATGGTGTACAAATGGTGTATAAAGGGTGTACAATACGTGTACAAATGGTGTACAAAGGGTATAAAAAGAGTGTACAAAGAGTGTACAATGAGTGTACATTAGGTGTACAAAGGATGTACACAAATTCTATATCTTTTTTGAAAATATGTAGAAAGGCTGAAGAAGGGTGTATAAAGGGTATACAAGGGGTATAGAAAGGGTGTCAAAAAGGTGTATAAAGAGTTTTGAAAAGGTATACAAAGATGTAGAATAATGTAGAAAGGGTATACAAAGGATGTAGAAATATGTAGAAAGATGTAGAAAAGGTGCATAAAATGTGTACAAAGAGTTTACAAAGGGTATACAATCGGTGTAAAAAGGGTGTAGAAAGGGTATGTAAAGGGTCTACAAAGGGTGTTAAATCGATGTAAAAAGTGTGTACAAGCGGCGTGCAAATGGTGTACGAAGGGTGTACAAAGGGTATACAAAGGTTATACAAAGGTAGTTTAATCATTTCGAATGTCCCTATTTGTGCACAAATGTCTCAAATAGATTCTCGTATTCTTTTTTATCTCATTTAGGTTCCTAGTTTAGAAAAATTGAGTCAATTAAAACCTTGCCGTTAATTTTGTTATAACGGCGTTAAGATTATAATAAATAGGATGCTGACATTGCAAGTGTAAGAGATGTGGCACAGTTAAGTGGAATTTAATTATTTTAAATTTTAATAAATTATCATTCTTTTTTTTTTCCATTCATCTTCCTTTTTATCCTCTCACTGCCTCTCTCTACCGTTCCCTTGGCAACTCCTGGGACGCAATGCCAAATTTGTGTGCCGCTCCACCTCCTCCAGCTTCACTGTATTCCTGAGAGTTTTTAATTTGGGGAATATTTTCCTTGTGTCTGTGAATGAACTTGTTGAGATTTGGGGTTCCTCTTCATCCTCTCCCCGCCTCTCTCTACCGTTCCCTTGGCAACTCCTCGGACACAATGCCAAATTTGTGTGTCGCTCCTCCACCTCCTGCTTCACTGTATTCCTGGGAGTTTTTAATTTGGGGAATATTTTCCCTGTGTTTGTGAATGAACTTGTTGAGATTTGGGGGTTTATAGTTGTATTAGGGATTTACAGTAATATTAGGAGTTTCTAATTTGCAGAGAAAGTCTATGTAAATTCTTAATTTTCAGTTCGTTTCGATTTTGAATTTGATTTTCGTTTTGTGAAATTTTCCATTTTTCATTTTTTTTTCAGTATTCGATTATGCTTCTCTAGAAGCCCTGAATGTGCCAGCTCTCCGCGAAATTCTCTCTGACCTCAACGAAGACTTCCTAGAATCTTCCTTCCTCGCACTCAACTTCGCGATGGTGACTCACACAGCCGCTTCTCGCGCCTCCTGTGCGAACTCGACGCCACCGTCATCGACTGTCCGAAGTAGTACGAGGATGCCCCCTCCTCCCTCGCTGACCTCGCCACCGTGATCCTGTTCCACTTTGAGCGCGAAGGCTGGCTCCTCCTCGCCTTTCTCCTTGTTGCTTTCCTCGTTTTCTAGAAGGCACAAAAGGGAGATTGGGGAGCGGAAGATTATGGAGATGATTCACAAAGAACCCAACATTTGAAATTATAAATTAAAAGTTAAGTCAATGATTGAGAAAGCAATTCAAGCAGTAGGGTTTAGAAAAGATGAACTTAAAACCAATCTCATTATTTTTCGAAAATAATAAGACACCACCAGAGGTAGGGCTTGAAAGCAATTAAATTTGAATAGAGTCAAAGGGGTGAGGGAATAAAAAACCAGAAAATACCAAAATTGACCGAGATAAGACATTGGTTTGAAGAACTACGCAGTTTCACAACAATACAAACAATCAACATTAGTAGCCAAAATTAGAATAAAGAAATAGAAAATCTGCAGTGTAGTTTTGATGGGAAAGAAAAAATTACCAGCCAATGCCATCCTCCCAGACCAACGACTTTATTAACAACACCATGAAGACCAAAGAGCACCGATTTGGTACGGTTATTTCCGGTTACCACCACTTTGGCGTGACATGGCAGCACCGATAACTCCTCTTCGCTGCTGTCTCCGCAGCTCTACAAATGAAAGAACCCACCATTGACTGAGCTTTCCATTGCCTCTAACATTTCTAATTCAACAATAAGGAAGATAGAGCATTGATGGGTGTGAATGTGACGCACAAATTTAGCAACACGCACCAGAGTTGCCAAGGGCAACGGGAGGAGGCGGGAAGTGATAAGGAGAAAGAAGATGAATGCGAGAAAAGAGAATGATAGTTTTTTAAAATTTAAAATAATTAAAATCCACACAGTTCTGCCACATGTCTCACACCTGCAAAGTCAGCATCTTACTCATTATAATTTTAACACCGTTATAACAAAATTAACAGTAAGGTTCTAATTGATTCAATTTTACTAAAATAGGGACCTAATTGAGATATAAAAGAATATGAGGACCTATTTGAGACATTTGTGCACAAATAGGGACATTCAAAATGATTAAACCTACAAAGGTAATACAAAAAGTGTACAAAGGATATACAAAGAGTGTAAAAAGGATGTACGAAGGGTGTAAAAATATGTAGAAAGGGTGTAGAAAGAGTGCACAATGGGTATACAAAGGGAATAGTAAAGTAGTACAAAGGATGTACAAATGGTATACAAAAGGTGTATATAGAGTGTACAAAAAGTGTATAAAGGATATACAAAGGATGTACAAAGGACGTACAAAACTTGTACTAAGTTAGTACCGATGGTGTATAAATTGTATATAAAGGGTGTATGAAAGGTGTACAAATAAGTAGAAAGATATAGAAAGGGTGTACAAATAGTGTATAAAAAGTGTAGAAAAGGTATATAAATGATGTATAAAGAGTGTGCAAATGATGTACAAAGGGTGTACCAAGATGTAGATAAATATAGAAAGATTGTACAAAAGGTCTACAAAGGTGTACAAAAGGTGTAGAAAGGGTGTGCAATGGGTCTACAAAGGATGTATAAAGGGTGTACATAATTCAAACTACAAAATGAAAGACCTAAAACAAAACTCAGAAACAATTAAAAGACTAAACACAAACTAGGAACACTAGACTTATTAACAACTCAACATATCCTGCTAATTCAATCACTTTCTAGCCATTTCCTCAATCAGAACTGCACAATCATATTTAAAAACTTTAAACATCAGTTTCAGCAGTCCAAGCATTTGAAAAACAACTTAATTCAACCAAGACTGAACTCAAATGCAAAAATTTAATGCTAGAACTTATTCTACATGAATTTAAAGCAGAAAACAATTAACAATTCTAATCAAAAGAAGCGAAACTAAGAAATGAGTTAAATCGACAAAGAATGAATGAGAATATGAAACTTAACCTAAAATGAACCTAGAAATGCATAACATCATCTCCTAAACTATATACAACCTAGACAAGCTAATANTGGATAAAAGAACCTAAAACAACTCTTAAACCAAAGTTCTACCAAAGAAAACAACAAAAGGAAAAGAGAAGAATATAATAAAAGAAGTAACAATGAGCCTATGCAAATCCTAATAGTAAAAACAAGAACGATGAAAACGAAAAGCAATTCCTAATGACAGCTTAAAACACAACCTAGAAAAGAAAGA
>NC_028361.1:17405-28953 GCF_000741045.1 Vigna radiata var. radiata | reverse complement strand
CTATTTACAGAAGCAATGAACGAAGAATGGTCTAAGGAATTAAACCAGAAAATTGAAAAAGGAAAAGCAAAAAAATAGAAAATGAAAACTAGTACGAGCTCTATTTACCAAAACAATGGAAAGAAAAGAACCTAAACAATCATAGAAACAACTTAATGAATCTTAAAAGCAGCAAAGGAAATAAACGTTTGCAAATCAAACTTAAGAATGACTATTTACAAAGATACTGCCCTCCTGGGCAGGGATAACTAAAACGAAAGCAAAGACTCAAACTACAAAATGAAAGACCCAAAACAAAATTAAAAAACAATTAAAAGACTAAGCATAAACTAGAAACACTAGACTTATTCAGAACTAAACCTATCCTACCAATTCAATCATTTCCCAGCCATTTCCTCAATCAAAACTACACAATCATATTTCTCAACTTTAAACATCAGTTTCAATTGTCCAAGCATTTGAAAAATAACTTAATTCAGCTAGGACTGAACTCACACATAAAGACCCATAAAGACACACACACGCAGAACCGTTTACTCACCCACACACACACATATATTACGCACACAAAGACACTCGTACATAAACACTCCAAAAACACAAACACACACGCTCGCATAAAGACAAAAAAAACACACACACAAATCTCCCCTCCACACACATTTGCACACATAGAGACACCTACACATACACATTAACATACATATATTACAATACACAAACACAAACAAAAATATTTCACACACACACCCACACACATAAAACTTATAACCACACACACATATCACCCATATAAATACATAAACACACACATACACACACACATACACATAGACATACACATTCATACATACCCAAACACACATATTACACAAACACACGCTCACACACACACACAAACACATATTACCCACACAAACACATACACACACTCTCACACAAACATGCACACACAAACACACATTCGCACACACAAACACACACATACATACATGCACACACACACTCAAAGACAAACGCACAAACACACATATATTACACACACACCCACACCCATAAAAACTTATATCCACACTTCCATTCCCCTATACATACATATAACCAACATAAACACATAAACAAACGTGCCCACACACAAAAACACACACACACACACTCACATACAAATACTAAAACAAACACATAAAAACACAGATAAAAATACACACGAACACACCTAAACAAACATACACATACTCGCACACATGCTTACACACATATATAGTATACACACAAATGCACATACAAACATAAACTTACACACACACATACTCATACACACATAGATACACACATTAAACACATATACACACACTCACACTCACAAACACATATATTAGACACAAACACACATGCGCGTAACCATATAAACACCCACCTCCCTCCTACACACATATTGCGCACACAAGACACTCACATACAAACACTCTCTCTCTTTCTCTCTCTCAAACACGAAAACACACAATCACACACAAACACTCACAAATATCACACACACATACAAATACAAAAACAAACACGTACAAACACAGATAAAATTACACACACTCACTCATACCCAAACAAACAAACGCATACATACATATATTACACACAAACGCACACTCATACACACATAGATACACACATTACACACACATTTAGACTCACTCACAAACACATATTAGACACAAAAACACACATGCGTGCACACAACCTTATAACCCCCCCAACACACACATATTACGCACACAAAGACACTCACAAACTTCCAAGCACACAAACATACACTCACAGAAAGAATATAAAACATACACACACACACAAACCTCCCTCCACACACACAAGCACACATAAATACAAATACATATACACATTAACACACATATATTACATACACAAACACACATATTACACACACAAACACAAACACATACACGATCACGCATAATTGTACAAGCAGACACATAAACACACATAACTGTACATATACAGAAACAGACACAGTCACACACGCATATTACCCTCACAAACACACTCTCTCACACAAAAACATTCAAACACACACTTGCACATAAACACTCACCCTCACAAACATAGACACACACAAACACACACGTATACCTACACACACAAACACTCACGCACATACAAACTTACACCCACACACACATCTCACCCACATAAACACGCACAAACACACATACAAACACATAAACGCACACACTATACTTACACAAACATACACACACATACAAACACCTACACAAACAAACGTAAATGTATAAACACACATTCACACATGCATACATGCAAACACACACCCCCAACCACCTCAAACATTGACACACATATATTACACACACACTCTCACCCACACCAACATATATATTACATACACACATACAAACTTATACCCACATACACATATCACCTACATAAACACATCAACACATGCACTCACACACACAAACACAAACAAACACAAACACACACTCATACATACACATAACACACACATACACAAACACATAAACAAACACACGTAACTGTATAAACACAAACACAGACACACCCACACACATTACCCAAACAAACACAAACTTTCACAAAAACAAACACACACAAACACACATACACCCACCCATTCCCACAAACAAACACACACATTACATATGCGCACAAACAAAGACATATATTACACCCCCCCCCCCCCTCACACACATACAAACTTATAGTCAAACTCCTATTCACCCATACACACATATCATCCATAAAAGCACAAACACACAAACACAATACATACACACATCACACAATCACATACTCTCTCAAACACGAAAACAGACAAGTTAGGTATGTTAATGCACCTATGTCTTTACCAAAGAATGAAAGATTCCAAACTTAATTAAACATTTCATCAAAATTATCTAAACTAGAAGACATATATGAACTATAACAAGACATCTTTGTTTTTAAAAGTTTTCTTAATCTACAAGATGAAAAAGCTTCCACTTAAGACAAATCCTAGGTAAGAGAGGTGAACCACAAGGATTACTTAAATACCAAGTCTTGCCTTGGCCAGATATGCCTTGGCCAGATATGCCTTAAGCTACTTACTAATTAACCATTAAAATAAAATCACTTTTAAAATCAAAATACTCAACTCAAACAAACACAAACAATTAGCGGACTCTAATAACCCCTAAAACGTGATCACAAAATGCAAAGACAAAATACTATGGTGAAGCTTGTAACTTTGACTAACAAGACACACTCACCTGTCTAGCTATGTCCAATTCAAAAAGAGCAATCAAAGTTGCCAAGAGTTGGAAAGAGCACTAAACTCCTCCAAAGCACTTGGACTTTATAAAAGGCCTTTTACAAACCAAAACTAAAACTAAGAGTAACAATACGCTGACACAAACCCATTACAAATCAAATACAAGGAAAATAAAAAACATAAGCTACGCTACTTTCTTGGTACGGTCCACTGGTCCACTGCTGCAATGTTTCATTAGATCAAAATGTGGCTTTCAACTAGTTTGATCTCATTATGAAGCTTGATGTTCCAATCCTGTAACACAAACGAACAAGGCTGTTGTCACTTACACCCTAAACCAAACCAGTTTGCACAAAAAGATAAAGCAATTAGAACTTCCCTTTCTCGATCTTGTAAACTTGATGCACAGAATTGATGCTTATTGCTCTAAAATAATGTCTCAACTGATACTGCACAAACAATTCCACTAATTCAACAGATCAAACAATTATAATCCTATCAATTACAGGTCATACAACACAATTTAAGCATATCAGAAGCATTTCATATAAAAGAAACTCCCTTTTTCTTGGCTGCACATGCTTGATATTTGTCATTAATTCAAACCTCCTTGCAATTTCTGAGCGTCCACAAGAGGTGCTAAGGCTACTGTTTGTATCACAGGTTCACGCTCACGCTCATCCTTTACACTGCACCAAACCAAAAACAACAAATATTCCCAAATAGATCACAGCAAACACATATTGCACACTGTTTGAGACACACTAGCAATAACACTTTAAAACAACACCTCCAGGAGGAACAAGTGTAAATAAAGACTTCAAAGCACATGAAGTGTGCAAAAAACGAACTCTGCAATTTATGCCATGAAGAATCACACATTCGAAATATTAAAGACAAATTTACGTTGAAAATGAAAGAATATAAAAAGATCACCTCATCCACCAGAAGTGGAATAAAAATTGTAAACATCTTCGCATAACCATCAGAAACTGTGGAAGTGTCTGTAGCATTCTCACGGGCCTATCAAAGAATGTATGAAGCCTTAGACTCCACATACTAGGCATATCATGGCATAAAATACAATAGAGGTTAAATGTGTTTTAGGCTTCAACTTTCGGACAAAATTTGTTTTAGTTCCTACACCTTAAATAAGGTGATTTTGGAACCTGTAACTTTGATAATTGGTGAATGATAAGGAAAGATGATGGCAATTTTTTTAAAATAAACTAAAATAGTATTTAATTTATATTTTAATTCCCTAAAGTAAGATGTCAAACTCCTAGGATCATTAAAGTAGAGGGACAAAAACTGATTTTGATAAAAAATGAGACCTACAACGCACTTTAACCAAAATCCGCTATCGTACATCCACTGAAATCGCTACATGCAAACATGACAGTTACTCGTAAATTCAATAAAGCAGTAACCTGAAAAAGAAATGTGCAAAATCCAACCTGTAATGTCTTGTGCCTAAACATGAATTCACGTATATCAATCCTGTCAATCATTTAGTGACTTATAGTCTCACAGGTTGAACTCCCTAAGATTCTACCAACTCTAGACTGTAAACCATGCACTTGGCACAAAATAAATATTAATTTTATTAGAAAATGATAACATCCTTTTCCAGGCCTTCCAATGAATAAGTAGGATTAATCATTCTTAGTCTAACTTAATTTGGCACACAAAATTTTAATTTACTTTTGAAACTAAATGCAGGTCCTGCACTGTCAATGAGGAATGCAGTTCAAGTTTTAACTTAATCTAAATGGACAAGAAACAATCCCAAGGGAATTAGATAAAGACTTATCATAATTGTTTTTTCTTTTCTCATTAGTGAAGCGATTCAGACAAGTACTTATCATACACAAGAAAAAAAAGTTACAGGATCAACTTACTATGTATCTCTGGCCAGGGCCTATTTAAAAGCCTATTCAACTAAAAGATAGCTTTAGGTCATCGAGAAAATAATTAAATAAATACAAAAATAATAACAATAATTTTATTATTACCATTGTATTATTTTTTTTTTTTTTCATTTTGAGATTTTGGAATTAAATATTTGTTAGTACTATTGAGTGAACGTAGATAAAATAAAATCAGCGTTTAGAACCATGAATTATGAAAAAATAGATGTTAAAGTTTTAGACTTTCATTAATTTTAAGTAATAACTTATACGTGTGCTTTCATTATCAATAATAGCAGAAGTCACCTGAAGAAACCTCGTGACAGAGCATATTCCTTATTTGAGCAGAAGATGGCGAGGTAGACAAAGCTAACGCCAAGCAACCAATAGCAGCAGCCTGCCAACAAAAGTCAATGTTCTCTAACAAATGTCATTGTTAGAGAATGACAAACAAAACTTTGGACAATTAATCGGACAACTAACCAGCAGACCACTTCGTTCACTTTTCAACCAAAATCCTTCTTCAATCCTTGTCCTAATAGATGTAACAACAAGAGGCAACAAATTTGGTGGCATTCTTGAATATCTGTCAAAACAATGATTCAGTAGACATACTTATTTTACATTAGGAAGCAGAGAAGGAAATGAAACACCTAATCTGCATTAAAGAATCAAGAAGTATAAATGGTGTTAGTGCAATTTATGCAATTAAATATTTAGCCTACAATTAAATTGATAAATATCATTATCTTGAATTAATTGTTTTATTCTATCTACAAGAAACACAAATACTCACACGCCTATGTATCCCCATTTCTATTATACAAAAATAATACAATTTTAAAAATACTTGAGAAAATAGGTGATTTTCTAAGAATGGCTTTGAAAGGATTTTCTCGAGACTTAAGAATTAAACTGTAAAATAATTCTAGAGGATTTGATTGTCTCTCTCATAATCTTCCATTTATAAGAATAAATTGATACAAGAGTACATGATAATTAAGGTAACCTTAGACACAATATAATCATGATATTTAGAGTAATTCTGGCACAATATAATCATGATAATTAGAGTAACCCTAGACACAATATAATCATGATAAATAGGATAAATATCCTAACATTCTGGAGGAATAAAAAGATTTGTTAGTGTGAGAGAACCATGTCCACATATACTAGATTAAACTATTATTTTTATATAAAGAACTTGTGTGGTTCCTAATTAGTAATTTTATCAAATATAATGATAATGTTTCTTTCAACGAGAAAATAGTCTAATTAAAAAATAGCACCAAAAGCAGCTATAAAAAAATGTATCCTCGTTATAAATTTCTTCCAACATTTTTTCAACTTTACACTATAACTTATGACAAGAATGTATGTGTTTTATGCACACTATAAACAGTAGTTATTAATCTTAAATAGAATCACGTTGAAGACAACTCTAGGAAAAGAGATGGAAGAAAATCAGAAGGTTTTACTAGAAATATGATCTAAAGTATAGGAATCAATTATCCATGGGCTTTGACCTTCCTTGCTTTAGGAGATGCAAGGTTTTGACAAACCATATTGGTTGGAAGCTTGTGCCTGATTGCTGGGCTGTAATCACAAATATTCCTGGCATTCCTGTCTTATCTGTGAAGCCATGTATATAGAAGTAGTTTTCTTGAGCGTAATCCCTCCTCTTACAATAAGTGCACTGAGGACATTTGCAACCATTTTGTACTCTATCTCCACTACCTCCTCTTAGCTAGTAGATACTGTGACAAATGATTCAATAGTTTTGGGTGACCTAGAAGTTGAGTAAAGGCAAATAATTCTTGTGACGGATGATTCACCATAATAATAGGAAACCACAGTTCAACCCAAGCAGATCAAGACAAATAATTTTTCCCATTGAGGTTCTTTGAAGTAGTTGTGGGTGACCTAGAAATTGAGTGAACAGGTCCAGATATCATTGCAAATAAAAAACAGAGAGAACCAATGTACAACAGAGAGAACATTAGTAAAAGAGGAACTTTCAATGTGTTTGGATTCAAACTCCAATCAGTGGGAAAGGTAGAAAAGGAGGTTGGAATTAGGAGAAGAGAGGCCGATGAGATCGATAGAGGCAACATGACATCATTTTAGGTTGGTGGGACAAAGATGTTGTGCTGGCAGAGGTGACCAGTAGTTTTATTTATTGCTTCGAGGGCTACTTCAAATCGGGTATCAAAAAATCTATTGGGGTCTACATGTCATTCGATGGCAGATGATGATGGTGACTATAGGGTTTTACATCACTTGATAAGACAACTAGGTGCTCAATGGAGAGAACAAGGTGGACTGTGGTAGTCACTGGTGAACTGACCTGGCATTGACAAAGTGAGACTGACCCTCTTTGATACCCAACAATGATAGGGGAGTAATATTGTGGAAAAGTAGTAGTGAGACCCATTAACTACTTCATTCCCCCTTCCCATTTTTTTCCTAGAAAAAAAATCCAATTGAATTCATTGCCTTTGTTTCCACTCCTCCTATCAAACAAGCCATAAGAATGAATTTGAAGATGCTACAAAGTTGGGCATCAATCTTCTTCCTTGGATTCTGTTCCTTTTCTTCCTTTATACTTTCTAGTTCATATTCTTCTAATTTTTTTATTTAATGTCTTCTTTTCTATTAATTTTAACAAAATCTAATATTTTTTACTAGGGGTGGGTAATGTTAGGTAAAAAAGGTTTACATGAGAAGGGGTAAAAAAGGGATGAAATAAGTAGCGGGAGAAGGTGGTTAAGTTGTTAGAAGAGAGAGAGGGAATATAAATAATAAACAGATTTGGGAGAGAGTGGATCAGATATTATTTTGGGTATTGAGACTGGACCTCTTGGCCAGTGGAGGAAGGGAGGCTTCCTTGGGAGAAAGATAGTGATACTTGTATTTCCTTTTCTATCCATTACAGAGGAAATAGAATTACACATTCATACATATTTCTTTATCTTTGCTTACTGTTTGATTATTGTTGAGTGTGTGTGAAAACTGGAAGTTGTTGTTCGGTTCCTGGAACAAAGGAACCTAACAAAGTTTTCCCAAACTCACTTTTCTTGGAATTGGCTACCCACTTGTGTTCCTGTAAACGTTCCAGAACTTCTTCTACGTGCTTTAAATGCTCAACCCAAGACGCACTATATACAAGAATATTGTCGAAGAAGACGAGCACGGACTTCCTCAAAAACGGTCGAAACAACTCGTTCATAGCGCTTTGGAAGGTTGCAGGGGCGTTGGTGAGGCCGAAAGGCATCACCAGAAATTCGTAGTGCCCCAAATGCGTCCTGAATGTTGTCTTCTGGTCGTCCTCCGCCGCCATTCGAATTTGATGGTACCCCGATTTGAGATCTACCTTTGAGAAATACATTGCACCGGCCAACTCGTCCAGAAGCTCCTCGATGACGAGGATCGGAAACTTGTTTGGAACGGTGGTTTGATTAAGAGCCTGGTAGTCGATGCAAAACCGCCAACTCCCGTCTTTCTTCTTCACGAGGATCACTGGACTCGAATACGGACTTATGCTAGGTCGGATTATTCCCGCATGCAACATTTCCAACACTTGTCGTTCAATCTCCTCCTTCATGACGTGTGGATAGCGATATGGTCGAACGTTTACTGGGTCGGTTCCTTCCTTCAGAAAAATCTGGTGTGTTTCTTTTCTATTAGGTGGCAAACCCCGGGGTACCTGAAATACCCCTGCGTATTGAATTAAAATTCCCTCCATGTCCCTCCTCTGCTTCTCAGTTAAAACCTCTTCTGATTCTCTACCCTTACTTGACTCTGTGCTCTCCAAACTCCAAACTAGAGCACATGCTTCTACTTCTCCCATCTTTAACAGATGCTTCGACTCTATAACCCTTCGATCCAACTTTGGGTCACCGTAAACTGACATGATAAGGTGGTGTGTCTTCCCTCTCTAACTTCAACTCCTCTACCAACCTTAGACTAACAAAATTGTGGCTCGCGCCACTGTCCACCAATATCAACACCGCTCTCTCCCCCACCTTCCCTTGCAGCTTCAAGGTCTTCGGTTGTGTTAGCCCACCGGCTGAGAAAGTTGACAACTCCTTGCATGGCGATTCTATCTCCGGCACCATTCCCTCTTCCTCGTCCTCTTCATCTTCAGCCAATAACACCACTCTCAGGCTCTTCTCAGGGTACCGATGCCCAGGGCTAAAGGGACCCCCACAACGAAAACATCTGCCTTCCTCTCTACGTTTCAGGTACTCAGGATAGGGCAGATTTCTCGTGTTTCGACTCCGACCATCACTTCCGTTGTAACTTCCTCCTTTCACTGGTTTGTTTCCCATCGCGCTGTCACGTTTTACCGACCCAACGCTTTCGGTTGGTGACGTTTTCACTAGACTTCTCGACTGCTCTGTCCTAGCCACAACTGCTCCTCCTCCTGCCGATCGCCCCCATAAAGATGGGTTCTTTGCCCCAGACCATCCTAGCAAACCCAATCCACGTAGCGCCTCCTCAACGTTACGCGCGATCCTCATCGCCGTCATCAGATCACGTGGATCATAGGGCCTCATCTGACACCTAATCTCCTCGCGGAGTTCAGCCAAAAAATAACCCAACAGTTGATTATCGGAAAACTCCTTGGTTTGTCCGGCTAACGCTTCAAACTCCTTCACATACTCCTCCACAGTGGTCGTTTGTTTGATCGCCGCCATTCTTTCAAAGACTCCACCACAAGGACGACTCTCGAAACGGATCAACAACGCCTCCTTGAGGCTCACCCAGGTACGGTCACTCACCTTATCCATCCAAAACTTAAACCAATAACCGACGCTTCCGTCCACACTGATATGCGCCAGTTCAACCTTTTCCGCCTCTGCCACCTTTTGAATTGCAAAAAACTTCTCTGCCCTGTTAATCCAATTCAAGGGGTCAGTTCCCTCAAAAATAGGCAATTCTACCCTTCGTCTCCAATTGGGCAAATTATCCGATCGTTCTCCCTCATTACCAAAACACTGGTTTCCTCCATCATGATTTATAGAGTCTTGACTCCCATCAGATCTTTCCTCTATTTGCTTGTGGCGCTCCTCAACTACCCGTATCAATTCTTGGATGTCCTTGTGCATGGCTATCGACTCTTGACAATTCGCTACAGTCTCCGCCTTCAACCCGTTCACCGCTAATTCCAAATGTTCCATCTTCCCTTCAACCACTTTCACTCTTCCCTCCATCGTTCTCGTTATTTCCTCCACAGAGATCCGGCAGGTCGAACCACTTTGTTAGGTATTCGGGAAAGAATTCCTAACTATGCTTTTCTTCTCACCCTCTCAATGGTAAACACAGGACACAATTGTATGAAAAGAAACAGAATTGTATTTACTTCAAGGTTCCAGAATACATTGTTCAGAGGAGCCTAACCTCCTTCACCTGGTGCAAAGACCGGTTATTTAACATTCAAATCTCTAACCACCCTCTAAAACAAACAAAGGGTCTGTATAAAGGACCTATTCCCACCCCTGTCCACAACTAACTGTAAAACAGTTAATTATTATCATTATTCTTTCATAAACTAACTGTAAAACAGTTAGTTATTATCATTATTCTGCCTTACCCTCTTCCTTTCATACACTCTCCAAGTCCTAACAGCAGGTGAATAACATTGCAACAAAAATTCATACTTCAAACAGTAATGACCTATATTATACATCATTAAGTTCAATATTAAAAAAAAGTCATACAAATCTACCATACTAAGTGGAACACTACAATGTTGAGATGATTACAATATTAATAATGTTATTGTGCTAGGCTTGTACTAGTTGAACTACACTTGAACTAGACAAGATCATTAGTTCCTTCGATGGTCGACCAATACCTCGAATTCAACCTTGGGGACAAGGTTGCTGGAGAAGGGGAGGGAAATGTTAGGAGTTGGAAAGTGTATGTGCGAAGGAATAAAAAGGAGATGCCTAACTGTTTGGGGCAGTTAGGAGGCGCAGAGTTTTAGCTTTGTATAAATAGCTAATTGAGTAGTTGTACAAAGTTAGTTGTTTGTTTGTAAAGAATCTGCAGAAACTATTATTCCTGAGAGAGGGAGGTTAAGCTTTCATCGTCATACACTCTCTATTCTTTCATATCAATACCACAGCTGATCATTCTTTCTTCTGTTGTTTGCGTGAGTGCCTAATAGTGTGTGAGTAAGTGGGTTTTTGATAAAGGAACCTAAAAGAAAACTTGTTCAAATGGGTCACACATAAAAATTGATCTTTTTAATTTTTATATAAAAAATCATATTTTCTATTCTATTATTTACTATACTACCTAAGACTATACAAACTAACAGAAAAAA
>NC_028361.1:11890-13575 GCF_000741045.1 Vigna radiata var. radiata | reverse complement strand
AAGAATGACTATTTACAAAGAAACTGTCCTCCTGGACAGGAAAAACCAAAATGAAAACAAAGACTCAAACTACAAAATGAAAGACCCAAAACAAATCTCAGAAACAATTAAAAGACTAAACACAAACTAGGAACACTAGACTTATTCACAACTCAACCTATCATGCCAATTCAATCATTTTCCAGCCATTTCCTCAATCAGAACTGAACAATCATATTTCTCAACTTTAAACACTAGTTTCAGCAGTCCAAGCATTTGAAAAACAACTTAATTCAGCAGGACTGAACTCAGATGCAAAAACTTAATGCTAGGACTACTTCTACATGAATCTAAAGCAGAAAACACAATTAACAGTTCTAATCAAAAGAAGTGAAACTAAGAAATGAGTTAAATAAGCAAAGAATGAACGAGAGTATGAAACAAAACCTAAGATGAACCTAGAAATGTCTAACATCATCTCCTAAACTATATACAACCTATACAAGTTAAGACTGGATAAAAGAACCTCAAAGTGCAATGGTCGACCAATATCTCGAATTCAACTTTGGGGACAAGGTTGCTGGAGAAGGGGAGGGAAATGTTAGGAGTTGGAAAGTGTATGTGCGAAGGAATAAAAAGAAGATGCCTAACTGTTTGGGGCAGTTAGGAGGCGTAGAGTTTTAGCTTTGTATAAATAGCTAATTGAGTACTTGTACAAAGTTAGTTGTTTGTTTGTAAAGAATCTGCAGAAACTATTATTCCTGAGAGAGGGAGGTTAAGCTCTCATCGTCATACACTCTCTATTCTTTCATATCAATACCACACCTGATCATTCTTTCTTCTGTTGTTTGCGTGAGTGCCTAATAGTGTGTGAGTAAGTGGGTTTTTGATAAAGGAACCTAANAGAAAACTTGTTCAAATGGGTCACACATNAAAATTGATCTTTTTAATTTTTATATAAAAAAGCATATTTTATATTCTATTATTTACTATACTACCTAAGACTATACAAACTAACAGAAAAAACATATATCTACAATCAAGAAGAAAGGAAAGAAATGATCTTATTCGTTTTTCTCCATGCTTAGCTCCTCTACGCACAATATCCATGGTTGCATTGCATTTCTCCTCTTTAGCTCTCTGCTGCAGCAATAACAACTCTCCATCAAAGGATGGTATATGCGGATTCTGTGCGTACAACACACCTTGCTGCAGCAACCAAAGCTGTGTGCCTTCAGCANATGCAGCCTCCTTCAAATCAGAATCTGCAATAAGTGTATCATCAATCTCAACAGATTTATCAGCTGCATCATCCAAATCAAAGTTAATATGAACAATTGCTTCATCAAACTGTGAAGAATTTTCAAGAGTGAAATTAGAGTCATCCATCAGATCATCATGCAATTCATCGGAAGNTAATGTATTAAAATCAGAACACCCATCAGTAGATGCATTTATATAGTTCACAACAAAAATCTATAACGTCTACCCACTTCCTCTTATTTTAATCTCATTACTCATAAAAAGTATGTTCTTGAATTGTCAGAAAAATAAAAAGATATCATAAAACTGGATACAGTTTTTATCAAATCACTTACAAATTTTGTATATGCTTGGTCAACCAAATCCCTAGAATGACCCTGGATGTACTGCTCCATCCGAGTTGCAAGGGTTGCAAATCTATGCAAAACAGTTGACGAAGTATT
>NC_028361.1:6871-10180 GCF_000741045.1 Vigna radiata var. radiata | reverse complement strand
CCCACTTCTAGTTTTATCTCCCATGCAATCGCTCTCAAATTGCTGGATAACAATGTGTACCAACCTTTTGGCCTTTAACGGCAACAGAGAATGAACGATAAGAACCGTATCGAATTCCTCTACTTCTAATCAACGCCTCAATTCGCTCGCGTTCCTTCTTGGCTCTTTCTTGGACATCCACAGTAGCATTATCCGCATAAGCCTCTCCCACCAATCCAGATCCAAAAGCAGCAGCAAAGAAGACCGGAAGCCATGAATAATCCTCGGGCAAGACTCTAGACATCGAAACATCGGAAGAGGAAAACCGAGAAGACGCAGATTCTACAGAAAAAAAAATATATCATTAAAAAAATAACGCGAATCATGGGTTATAAAAATCGCAGCGTTTGAAAAGAAAATCGAATAAAGTAAATTCTGGAAAATAAAAGAAACAGGAACTTACTGGGATGGGTAGAAAGAAGTAAGGATCGAGAAGTTAGGGTTTGAAAAGAGGAAAAAGGACGCCAATACCAATGCCACGCTCGAGCTGACCTAGCCAAACGATCCATTGAAGAACGAAGAAACGACAGTGAATCCGACGTGAGTACGATAGTATATTTCGTTTACACTACAGGACCGCAGAGTGTTTCGTGCTCTGCAAGTCCTTCTTCAACTTTCCCGCTTTATATCTACAACTTTTATATATAGATAGAGACAGAAACAAGAAATTGAAGAGAAAATAACACAAAAAACGGCATGTCGTGATATTACGGAATTAAAATGAAAACACTTTAATACTGCGAAACTTATATTAAACAGTATAACAACGTTGTAGAAAATCAAATAATAAGGTGAATGATGAATTAATTAATAATAACAAAAAAGTAAAAAAGAAATTCTTTTAAAAGTTAAAAAAAAAATAATTCTCTTGTATATGTATCGTATAAATACTTTTAATTGAAATATATTAATAAAATATTTCTATAAACTTTATTTTTCAATAAAATAACAATTACATAAACTAATCTATGTTTTCTATACATAGTAGAATCATTATAACCATCTCACAAATGATACTTAAAATAACTTCTTATACATACTAATGATTATCTAAATCACAGACCCAAACTAACATTTTTGAAATTTAGTAGATTCATGAACTGATTAGTTTTAGAAGAGGCCAAAGTTACGAGATTTCTGTTAGGCATATAGATAGGTCGATGAGGATAATATGAAAAACTGTATATTTATTTTGTTCCCTTCTTCTTTCTACTTTTCTTGAATTTAAATTTAAAAATTTTGTTTCCCTCTTACTTTAGTTTAACCGAATGAACCATTGCAGATGGGTTTATGTAATGGCCCACATGCAGTATGTACCTGAAATTGATACTTTTTCGCATTTGGTGTTGGTTCAATTATTACTCACATCACCACTCACGGAGCTTCCCTGTTTGTATGGGCGTCTACTAGCAAAGCCAAACATAAATCAGAAAAGAGATTTGGAACTTTGAATGTGAAGGAAGGCATGGCCATAGATTCCTCTTAACAGGACCAAATCATGGTACATTTATAATATTACACTTCTCCAATGCAATTTTCACTCAATTTAAGCACACTACGTGTTTGAAGCTTCTTCTTGTGTAATTAACACGCATTAACTAAAATATTAGTTTCTTTCACCAAACAAAAATTTTGATCCATCTCTCACGATGTTGGGAAAAGGAAAGTCGGATATAGTTTTCTACAAAAAGTTATTTTCGGCACCACACCTCCTTTTCTTTTATAATCTCCATATTTCAAAGTTTTATACAGATGAAATTTTATTATTGCATATTTTATTCTCAATTATCATTTAATGTGAACAAAATATTAGTACAGCTTAGGTCAACATGATTTTTATATATATATTATTTGCTTTATTCATCTTCTCTTGACTCTATTACTTCTAGAGTCAATATTTGA
This sequence comes from Vigna radiata var. radiata, assembly GCF_000741045.1. Taxonomy (NCBI): domain Eukaryota; kingdom Viridiplantae; phylum Streptophyta; class Magnoliopsida; order Fabales; family Fabaceae; genus Vigna; species Vigna radiata. The sequence goes on along the minus strand of NC_028361.1, from coordinate 8,239 downwards.
TTATTAATTTTTTATAAGCAATTACTTCTGAGACGTGGAAGCACTAGCACCCAGTCCATCCCCTTTCTTTCGCACAATTAAACAATCCAAGGAGTTTCTGCTCTTTACCACAATCCCAGAATCACTCGATCTAACGCCTGATTCTATCTACCAAAGCACCTTTTCCAAAATTAGCATCACCCACAATCAAAACTAAAACCTAAGCCAAACTAATCTTAATTCTTCAAGGTTCCTCCCTTCCCTCGGACCAAAGAAAATTTTCAACGGTATCTTACCTCGTCGAAAAATCAACAGATTCCGTCCCTCGCAGTAAATTGTGTGATTGGGACACAAGTCCCCGCCGAAAAGCCCAAAGTGATCTCGGAGCAACCAAGCCGAAAAGAAATTGAAAGAAAATTAACAAGAGAGATGTCTGGGTTGCGATTTCCAGATACAATACATACATTGTTTTCTTTGAATATAAAAAATCTTTTATCTTGTTCAAAGTTTCTTTAATTTAGATAATAATACTAAATTTATTATTCAGTTTTATCATTTTTTCTATTTAATTACTTTTCACTTCATTAATTATTGTGTTAATTTTTTATAAAGGAAAACCTTTTTTTATCTGTATTAGGAGAAAAATTATTTATTTAATATAATTAAGATTTAGCCAAGATTTAGTTGATAAAACATAATTTTAAGACATTAAAAACACTTAAATCCATTATTATGGTTCCACAAATGTTCAAATTTAATATTGATAGGATTGTAAGTATGGAATGAATTACTTAGATAATAAATAATACTTTTAAATTATAATTTAATTACATTTTAAAAATTATTTTTAATTTTTTACTCTTGATAAAAAAATTTATAATTAAATATAACATTAAAAAATATCATTTTATATTACTTTAATACCTAGGGATATTTTGGTAATCTTCATTTTTTATCAATTAAACAAATTTTTTAAAATTGTCACATCAATCAAATTCTACACTAATTCTCACAAATTTTACCTCTGTTCTAAATTACCTTCAATTGAGTGGAGTCGAGTTGGGTTGGGTTAAGGTGGGTTCGATTGGGTGGGATGGGGTTGGGTTGGGTAAGGTTAGGTTGGGTAGGGTTAGGTGGGGTGAGATTTGGTGGAGTCGAATGAGTTTGGGGTTGGGTTGGGTTGGAATGGGTTGGGTGGGATTAGGGTGGGTTTGGTTAGGTTGTGTTGGGTCAGAGGGGGTTAAAACCCCTGCAAATATCAGGGGTTAAAACCCCCGCTAATATCGGGGGTTAAAACCCCCGCAAATACCAGGGCTTAAAACCCCCACAAATACCGGGGGTTAAAACTCCCGCTAATACCGGGGGTTAAAACCCCCGCAAATACCGGGG
>NC_028361.1:2544-5721 GCF_000741045.1 Vigna radiata var. radiata | reverse complement strand
TACACACACACGCATATTACACACAAAAAATGACTCACACACAGTCTTTCACAAACACATATATTAAACACATAAACACACACACGCACAATCGTATAAACATATAGCCACACACACATTACGCAGACAAAGACACTCACATACAAACACTCTCAAACACAAACAAACACACACACATTCACACAAAAAAAAACACACACACACACGTATACACACAAAAACCCATCCACACATACATACACATTAACACATATATATATAACATACACAAACACACATAGTACACACACAAACAAACACACACACACACTCACACACAAAAACACATACACAAACACACATAACTGTATAAACACAGACGCATACACACTCACATACACATATATTACCGACACAAACACAAACACACATGCATACAGGCACACACATAAAAACACACATACACACAAACATAGATACACACAGACAGACACACACATATTACATACACACACACAAACACACAAACTCACCCACCCACACAAACACATATATTACACACACACACAAACTTATACCCACACACACATATCACCCACATAAACACACACACATCAGACACACACACATCACACACACATCACACACACACACACACACACACAAATACAAAAACAAACACATACAAACACAAATAAAAATGCACACACTAATTCACACCCAAACAAACACACACGCACACACACAAACCGACACACACACACATTGACACACACAAATACAAAAACACACAAACATTCTGACAAACACATGTATTAAACACATAAACAGACACACACGCACAACCGTATAAACATATACACACTCACACTCACCCACCCACACATATTACGCACACAAAGACACATACACACAAACACTCTCAAAGACACAAACAAACACACACACACTCAAACAAGCACACAAAAACATACACATACATAAACCCCCCATTCACACACACATAAGCACATAGATACACGCACACATACACCTTAACACATATATTACATACACAAACACACATATTACACTACAAACACACACACACAAACACATACACAAACACACGTAATTATACAAAAACAGACACAAACAGACTCTCACACACACATATTACCAAACAAACACACACATACACACTCTCACACAAACATGCACAAACACACATTCAGACATACACACACACACCTATACAAACACATGTATTACACACACGCACACACCCACACACATACAAACTTATACCCTCACACACACCTTTGCAATTTAATAATACATGCTTTTTTGTTCCTTACAGAGAATGCCCAGCAAATCCATGGTCCTATTCTTGTAGTTTTTCCGCTCTCCACTTTATCAAATTGGGCCAAAGAATTCAGGAAGTGGCTTCCTGAAATGAATATTATCATATATGTTGGTACTCGAGCTAGTCGAGAGGTGAGTCATATTGGTTCATGTGCAAATAACGGGGGTTAAAACCCCCGCAAATACCGGGGGTTAAAGGGTTTATAATGGTTTTTGAGGGGTTTATAAGTGTTTTTACATTTTTAGTGATTTTTAAGGGTTTATAGTGGTTTTTAAGGGGTTTATAAGCGTTTTTAAGGGTTTTTAATGGTTTTTAACGGTTTATGGTGGTTTTTGAGGGGTTTATAAGTGATTTGAAGGGTTTTTATAAGTTTTTAGGGGTTTATAGTGGTTTTTGAGGGGTTTATGAGTGTTTTTAGAGATTTTTAGTGGCTTTGAACGATTTATAAAGGTTTTTAAGGGTTTTGTAAGTGGTTTTAGGGGTTTTCAATGGTTTTTAAGGGTTTATAATTGTCGAAGAACCATAATTTTCAATGGTTTTAGGATTTGAAAGATTCTCTATCGAAGACATTTGAGGACCCTCAAAACCTCTTATGCTCATTTCTTATTTCAACACCTTGAAGAACCAGAATCTTGCTTATGAGAGAGACATATGGTAGATATAGAGATCTTTTCAATGCTGAGTTCTTCATATGATATTTTACCACGCGTAGCCAGTTAGTAGGTGAGTTGTTCCTTATCGCATTAAAAAGACAAACATCTTCTATAGTCATCTAATCCTTCGTTATTCTTCTTGGCGGAATCACCTTTGCCAGTAGATATGCTACAATCATCTCTTCTTTCAGTAGTCCCTAACACATACATAAAAATCATATAGTAAAATTTATCACACAAGAATACTTAATAATTAAATGATATAGTAAAATCATATACTTAATAATTCAATGAAAATAAAAAAAAAACATTAATAAAAGTAATAGCGATGTAATAAAATTGCAGAAAAATAAAAAATGTAAAAACATTATACATGAAAATAATTATTGTTAATTCAAATTATTTTCACTAGTTTTATAAAAATACTTATCTAACAAGGATGTTATTGACTAAAGTTTTTATTGAATTTGAATTTTTTTTCTAAAATATTTTATAACAAAAATATTGCGGATTGATAAAAATATATATAAATATTTACTTATTAAAGATTTTAATTATATAAAGTTTATCATTTATGGAAATTGGCCATTTATATGTTTATTGTTGTTGTGCTCCCGCTCAAATTCAGGCTTAGGTTTATTTAAAGCAATTCCTGTCTGATATTGTCCATTGTTCCGCCAGTTTAAAAACCATGTCAACATCGTTAACTGCCATGTCANCATTTGGAATTTTCTAAATCAATTTTTTGTATCCTCCCGTAAATTAAAATAAAATTACACAGAAAAAAAAATTTAATTGAGACATGCCCTACAATCTCTCACCATTTTCAACATCTTCTTCACCCACTNTGTGGTGGCGAGATGAAGGTTCGAATGGTTGGCTGGGTTCCTGTTAGTGCCGGTGGTAGCGAGGAGCGATAATGTAGAGATTGTCACAATGGTGATTTAGGTTTTTAGGGTTATTTCAGTTTCGGATTTTTCTGTGTGTTTCAGGTGTGGATATATAATGTCACACACAAAATTCTCTCTTCCCCATATAATATATATAATGTTAGTAGTGGAAGTATATAAACATAGTGAGGAATCTAAAGATCAACATTATATAGTTCCACTCAATATTGACACAACACATTGATTAAAGTATAATCAAATTATCTTTATTTCTCTAAAATGCAGAAGCCAGAGACTCAGGGAAACCAAC
>NC_028361.1:0-1154 GCF_000741045.1 Vigna radiata var. radiata | reverse complement strand
TTTTTTACAGAGTAATTAAAATATTTTATATTTCATATTGTTTAGACAACTGTAATTAAATTTCTCTTCTAACATAAAATTATATTTTACGAATATTTATTTTAAAATATAAAAAATTTAAATTAGAATTTGCAATAAAATATTACTCAAATTTTAATATTTAAATAATATTTAAAAAAAAACATGTATGTACATGTATATATAAAAAGAAAGTGACTAGCTTAGAAATTNTAATCTTCGGTAATTTTAAGTGAATTCAAATTTTAATGTCTTAATTATATAAAATATTTTCAAAATGTTTTTAGATTTTTATTTATTTTTTATTCAAACATCTTTTGATTCTAAAAAAATTAAATTTATCAAATAAATTAACAAATTTTATATAATGTTAGNAGGGAATTAAAATGATTGCTTGTAAGTAACCCTTTGAGTATGTAGGTTACATGTTTGAATTTGATGTTCGAGCACGTATATTCAACATTTATTTTCTAGAAGTCAATTTAATTAAGTTCCTTTGATTTCTATAAATCTAAGTGAAGTTGAAAATATAGTTAAAAGATAGATTAATGATAGTTTTTTTTTTTTATATATGAGATTACAAAAATGTAATGTAATATTTAAAATGGGCTGGGTTGGGGGTTGGATTGGATCTGGTTGGGTTGGGTTAGGTTCGTTTCAGTTCGGTTCGGTTGGGGTGAGTTGGGTTCGTTTAGGTTGGGTTGAGTTGGGTTGGGTTTGGTTTGGTTCAGTTTGGTTAGGATGAATTGGGTTGGGTTGCGTTTAGCTAGGTTCGGTTGAGTTCAGTTTGATTAGGTTCGGTTCGGTTGCGTTTGGTTTGGTTAGGTTCAGTTGGGTTGGGTTGGGTTCTGTTGGGTTGGATTGGGTTGGGTTGGATTGGATTGGATTCGATTCGATTTGGTTGGATCAGGCTTGGATTGCTTGAGTTGGGTTGAGTTTTGTTCGGTTCGGTTCGGTTTTGTTAGGTTCGATAAGGTTGAGTTGGGTTGAGTTTTGTAACAAAATTCAACCTAAATTTCACTATCAACATGCATGTTTAATTAATTTTGAAAATAAAGACTTAAATAATTTTTTCAAGAAAAAAAATAAATAATTTTTTATAAAATTAAATTTTAATAAAATAAAACTAGGTAAGT
>NC_028360.1:20991568-20996616 GCF_000741045.1 Vigna radiata var. radiata | reverse complement strand
CATAACATCAATACATTCAGCAGGAGTATGAAGATGTCCAATCTCAAATGCTGCTTTAAAAGCCTTAGAATCAATAAGTNCAACAGTGTCATCAACATGCTCTATAGGATCTATGCACAGATAATCAAGTGCATTAAACAATACAGGGAACTCAGATAAAGCAACTGGAATTTCAAGGTTAGAACACACCTGTGTTGACTCATTTAAAATGTCTTTACCAACAACAGCAGAATCAATTGTGTGCATGTGTGCATGTATTTGTGTTGTGTGTGTGAATGAGTTTGTGTATGTAGAGGCGAGGTTTGTGTATGTATTTGTGTTTTTTTTTTTTGTGAGTGTCTTTGTATGTGTAATATGTGTGTGGGGGAGGGATGTGGCTACATGTTTAAACTTCGGGCAAACATGACATCAAATTGGGTGGGAAAGTCAATCTAGCAATCTCTACAAGTTATTGGAAAATTTTAATTAAACAATAGCTTCTTTCAGCTGATTTATACATAAATCTTTTTGGGATGTTTACGTGAAAAACATTCTTTTCTAGAACAACTTTGTTAGTTGTATTACTAGTTAATCCAATAACTAGTTATAACTTCCCCATAACAAACTTGAAAATTAATCACTTATTTTAAAGGATAAGAGGAAGAATTGGAATATGGGTAAAATAAAAGAACTTTAAATCTACTGTAAATACACTAAGATTAGCCCATAATCATTTATATATTCTAAAAATATTGCAAATTTTGAGAACCCAATAAAAAAAATATATTTTCTACAATTGAAAGAATCACACTAATCTGGACTTCAAAAAACATGGAAATCATACAAAAATACACTGCAAAAAGTCAAACACATTAGTGTTCCTCGATGAAGGATTGAAATAGCCCCTGGGCAACTCTGGCAAGCCATTGAAATACTTCAAAGCTGACATTGATGCTTGCACCTAACAATCATTTTTTTCAGGTAAAAATAAGTTAACCTGAATAGTTAAAAATTTGGAATCCCAAACAAAGTAACTCACCTCAGGTAAAGAAACAATAACATTTGTTGAAGAAGATGTGTCTAAGGGAATGATTTTGTATGCAATCAGATCCTCTGTCAAAGCAGAATTTGAGTCCATAACCTGCTTCAGCTGTAACAAAAAACACAGATGAATACATGTTGAAGTTCAGAAAGTATTCCCATGTGATTGCATGGTAAATGGAAAACCAATACCATTCATCCAAACTACAATTCACCAACACAATCATTTTAACTTCAAATAATTTTTCCCACAATCCTTGTTATGAAGCCAATTACACCCAGAGGAATAAAAAACAAACACAACAGGAAAAAAATACAAATGAAATCAGATAATACTAAGCCCAATAAATTATAGTTCCACACTCAAAAAATACACTAATAAATATATGCAAAAAATATACTAACACCATAAACATTGGCTTCCTTCATAAAGAAAATTCAACTTCATCTAAAAATCCTTTACCCATGCAACAATAATAGAAGACTCCTCACTATTGCAATGCTGGATTATAATGCTTGTATTTAATGCAATAATCTTAGAAGAACCAAACTGAAGATAGAACTAAAGAGGATAAACACCACATGAACTGAAAAAATTTATTATAACATCACACTGAAAACATTAGTACAAAAATGTGTTTATAGGCCTTGCTTACTGAAAGTTGTACTAACTAATTAATAAAACATACAGCTGTACACAATGACTTACATGTGATAACTATATAAACTTTTCAGACACACTTCTTTCTTCTAATATCCCCTCAAATTCTAGGAGAAAATTTTTCAGACGAAATATATTACATAATGAGTTTGCTCCAAAGAAACATAAAACTAACTGAAGATAGAGCCCTACTAACGAATACACCAGACATTCTTTGGTACAAAAATTACTGTACCAAAGAATTATTTGCATGATAAATTATTTCAACAGACACTGTCAAACACCACCTGCTATGCCAACATATAAACCCACCAACAACAGAAACCCGGTTTGCTAACAGTAAAAATTCTGAAGTATCTTCTGGACAACATCAAAATAACTTGTATTCAAGGATCGATCAAGATTAAGAACCGGTAAGAAGTGAAAAACAAGGTGAGAAAACAAATTAAAAAAATAACTACAAGAAGGATACAAAATCATAAATTCTAATACAAAGTTAAATAAAATAGAAAGTCCACAAACAAGTTCTGCCAAAGGATCTGTCTCAAACATTTTACTATTATTTTCACTTTATGTATAGAATTGAGATTACAAAGAAGTAAAAAAAATCGACCAAAAACAGAAATCTCTCAAAATTGCAAATCTCTCAAAATTGAAAACCAACTCAGAAGCACGATAAACAACAAAGCTACCTAAGAAAGATAGTCCATAAAAGTAAATAAAAGCATGAAAATGGTAGTTTATAAAGAGTGCCAGGAAAGCATGAACACAACCTCATCCGGAATTTCCTCACTCAGCTGCTCAAGTAATGTTCCCAAAACCTTTAAGGTGGCAAAAACCCTTTTCCTCTTCACAGTTATGCACTCCAACCTGTACTTAGAAGAAAACAGTTAATGTGAAATACATCTGCATATCGAACAAAACAAATCATTAATCAGACAAGTCCATGAACAAAGTTTATCTAGTGAGCTATTTTTTTGGTGAAACAATGAAATTTTCATACAAAAAGAAAAATAAAAGGTGGAACAGTTGTTAATTATGAACAAATGGAGATTCTTGAGCACAAGCTTTGATTTCCAGCTTCAAACAATCTTTTTTGAATAATCATTATAGTGCCACCATAATACTATATAACATAGTGATAGGATGGACATGGAAAGGCTCAAAAGAAAGAAAAACAAATATTTTAAAGATGGATAAGACCAGCCTCCACAAATGGAGCTTTGTCACAAGGAATCAAGAAACAGTTGAAAGGCATCGTCCACCAGACTGGTACCCTTCAAGAATGATAAGGAAGTCAATAAAAAGTAGGCTAGACCAAAGGATGTATGCAATAATTTCAAGCAGTCGGGAGTTTGTAATAATGATTGTCCAAGAAAGGGCAACAAGAATCAAGTAGTGTGTCCAGTATTCGAAATGGCATCTTGTCTAAAAGTGACTTGGTGTTCATGGTAAATTATGCCACCACCTCAGGATGGTTAGATTAGGCTCTACATGGATAAAATGCATAATGGCATCGTTTGGACTCTCACCAATGTCCAATATGTTATCTCAAAAACTCTTTATCCACTGGAGTCGGGGATGAGAAAAGTTGTGAGTGCCAAGGAGAAGCTGGAGTGATTCATATCATGGGGAGAAGTGGTTATGTGATGATGCAGGGAAACAAGGAAGGAAGTATGTATGTCCTTTAGGGATTGGATGTAACATATGGAATTTCAATTCAGTTATACTTTCTCTCTCATCTCTCCATGAACTCAATCAAAATTGATTAAATTTTATTGCAAATAACAATAAAACTTTATCCACATGGGTGGCGTAAAGGAATCTGACAAAACAAACAATTAGACACATTTATGACTTACTTTAACGCATGTAGTACCACAACAAGAGAGGGAAAGAGGAAGCACATGATAATCCAAATCAGTCTTATGCCATTTTCTCAGTCAAAACACATACTCGCCAAATCCCAACTAAAAGCACCAGATTCCCTCAACTTCATTTCTTCCTCACGTAATCTATCCACATTATTCTTTTCTCTATAACTTTTGTAGAACTCTTGTAACCACGCTACGTCCTGATATCTATCTATGGTTCCAGCTTCTCTTTTAGCCAGCTTTTGCTGAAAATATAAACAAATAACAGATTATAAAAATTATACCAGCCAATGAAATGAGGTAAGCAGTTCACTAAAGTGAAGAACATAAAAAGGACTGTAGAAAGTTTAAGAATAAAGGGAGAACAAAAATGTGTAGATCATAAAATGATAGTCTCCCTAAAGAGTGCATGTTAAAAATTATCTAACATTCTGCTTGAACAGACAGTTGTAAGTTAGAGTTACAACACAGTTGTAACAGATCTCTGTTGAGATTATATTTGACACAAATATTCAGTTTCAGTTTGTTTGATTTTGTCCATGTTGTTCATCTCTCTCATCTTAATATCTGGTCACTTTCCCTCATTTTCCATTTGGTTCCCGAATCATAACAACCAGCCCTGCCTGATTCCCTGACTCAGGTGCTTGATCAACACAATATTCAGTAGTTTGGCCCATATAAATGTCCTGACTAAATTACATTTGAACTTGAAAATGGGCAAGTTTTGCATATTTCTTCCTTTGGTTCCCTTTCATACTTTCACTCCCCTCTAAATTGTAATGACTTACTATTTTCACATCATTTACTTCTTATAATTTGCATAACCAAAAACCCGTCAAGTGACAAGGTCCAGAACAATAAACTAGTAGTTGTAGTCAAACATATTCCAGCTCATGATCAATTACCAAGCTGCTATATCCTACCATTTCTATTGAATAAATTCTTCTTTGTCAAAGATAAAGTCCCAAGCATGCAACTAGTAGTATCAGTTCAATACAACACAGCTCAAGATCAATGACCTAGTCACTATCTCCTCTACCAAAAATCACTTTCTGAGGAACAAACTCAAAAAGTGTTTAAACTCCATTCTTTGGCCTATGACTCACCCACCTTGAATGTGGAGGGGTTTGAAGTATGTACTCCATTAATGTTAGAAAATCATCCTACTAAGGCTCATCCCTATCCAGTCTTAGTTGTGGCTTCTGTAGGAGCGACCCTAATTGCAGCCACAAAGGTGGAGGTTTAGTCCCATATTGACTAAAGATATAATTTAAATAAGCTTTATAAGTATTTGTCCTTCCTCACCTAACAATGAGAGTTTTGTGGTACTTAGCTTGACCCTAAATAAATTCTGAATTTATTAGAATTAGTCTAGCTTTCCAATTTATACCTGTTTCAAACTTTCCAATTTATTAGTAATACAAGTTACCGTGGCTATAAAATCCCCGATGAAAAAAATCTCTAATTAAGTGGAAGAAAAAATACTTTCAGCA
>NC_028360.1:20977115-20991263 GCF_000741045.1 Vigna radiata var. radiata | reverse complement strand
AATTGTGAACATATCGGTTAGGTAAAGTTTACAGAAAATTCAAAGACAAGTCATGCAATAAACAAAAACAGAGTCAAATTATATGAACTTTCCAAAAGGTCTGTAACTGAGGCCATACAACAAAATTTTGGCATGTCAATCAAGCACCACCACAGAATCACAGACAAAAAAAACATACCGATATGCACAAGTCAAGTATCCCAAGCGCAACTTTTTTTATTTTAAAAAAACCTAGACTAAGATTTTGAGATCAAACCAGTAACTTTGATCCAACCTTGATGACAGACATCAAACCAGTCTTGAATTGTAACACACCTCGGCCTTCACTGTTAGGGTCCAAATTTTGAGATAAAGAATATGCATGCTCACATACTGCAGACAAATAAGAATTATTTAGTGTTGTAGAGTACATATAGGATTTTTTTAATAAAAATATGTGAACAAAGGGATTTTTTCATTTTTAACCTTTCAGGTTTAACAATTTCTAATCTTATTATACCAAATAAGAAACTTGAGAGAGAGTATGAAACAGTAGAACTTCTAATGACTCAAAAAACGATGATATGATGTGGCAAAGAAAGTAGCATTGCCAGTTAATGATAAATGTAATCAATGTAAATACTGGGACACAATATGCAATCATTTTCTGTTTACATTAGAATGGAATGGTAGCATCTTTAAGGGTGTCCTACACAAACACCCAAATCCTTATAGTCACACGGTATCAAAAGAGCATTGAAGAAAGTTGGATGAAGAGCAAAATAAAGACAAAACTAAGGCCGGTGAAAAGGTTTCGTACTAAACTCATGTAGATAGGAAACAAAAAATTTAAGGAAATAATTCACTAATTCCAAATATACCCATCTATCATTTCTCTCCTTTGGTGTGAATCTCCATTGATTCTACTCATGTTATTAAAGAAAATAATTATATTAAACCAAACATGTGGGTTCAACATTTTCCCCTTCTTTCTTGTTTTTCTAATTCAAGCCATCATTATTCTTATCTCTCCAACTTTCCTTTGTAGGAACATAATGTCCAGCAAAGAAAACTATATATTATAAACTAATTTTAAGCATAATTTACTTTATTTAATAAATAAGAAATAATGACAAGTTCTTGTTTTTATTCTCTTTTTCCTTGTTTTCTTGACACAACATTATGCAGAATTGCAGACAATACTTTCAATGCCAGATAACTTATTAGTTAAATATTGGAAAGAAAATTATTAAATTGATAAAAATATATGTGGGAAATGAAGCAAGATGAGACAAAGATACATACTCTTGAGACACTGGGATCATCATCTTGAATTTCGTCAGCAACTCTCAAAATTTCATCAATATCCCTATTTTTAGCTAGGGCATATGGTACATTTCCAGCAATTCCACCAACCGGTTGTCCATATGCATCTTCACCCGTCCTTTCCCTTCTCAATGCAGCACGGACTAACCGCTCCCAAAGTTCCTCAGCTCGAGACATCTTCTATTAATATAAAATGAAAACATACATGTTAACGTTAATAATTCACAAATGTAAAAAACAGAAACCATTAGTGCAGGGAAAATGTAAGTACAAATCAAAACAATCAGCAATTTAAACATAATATATTATTTTTCTACAAGTAATGGGAATTGAATTCCTGACATCAATTAGGAAATGATGAGAAGACTTACTGGAACAAGTGGATCTACTTCAACCTCTGCATATACTATCAAATCAGTAGCACCAGTAAACAATCCACAACAAGCCAAATTCTCTTCCAAGTTCAGTAAAACATATGAAATGCGACTATACAACTGTTAGGATATTTATCCTATTTATTATGATTATATTGTGTCTAAGGTTACTCTAATTATCATGATTATATTGTGTCTAGATTACTCTAATTATCATGATTATATTGTGTCTAGGTTACTCTAATTATCATGATTATATTGTGTGTAGGGTTACTCTAATTATCATGATTATATTGTGTCTAGGTTACTCTAATTATCATTATTATATTGTGTCTAGGTTACTCCAATTATCATGATTATATTGTGTCTAGGTTACTCCAATTATCATTTACTCTTGTATTAAAGTCCTCTAGAATTATTTTACTTATTTTACATTTTAATTCTCAACTCAACAAATTACAACCATAGCAAAGGAAAGACGAGCTTCCATCTCCGCATTAATTTTTTCTTGGAAAAACAAGAACGAATGGTTCAAAAATATGCGAAGGCAACAAACCTGAAAAACCCTAGATATAGGGTTCCGAGTTGAAAATAAGCTGGATCGCGCCCTGATTAATAGAAAGTGTGTTTCGTTGGTTTTAAAATATCATAAACAAAACTCCAGGCTACAAACAAAAGATCACAAGATTCAAACTAAAAGAAACTACATGCGGTTCCGAAACTTCACTTTGATCAAAACAAAACTGGAAACACGAGATCGAAGAGCTTCCATTTCCGCATTAATTTTTTCTTGAAAAAACAAGACCAAATGGAATAGCAAAAATAAGCTGAAGGCAACAAACCTGAAAAACACTAGAGGTAGGGTTCCAAATCGCACTAATCAGTAGAAAGTGATCTTTGTGCTTCGTTGGTTTGAAAAGAGGTCTTTGTGCTTTGTTTGTTTGAAAAGCATGGAAGGAATCAGAGATAGAATAACAAAGTTAAAAGAAAAGGAAAAGAAGTCAAAAACCGGCATCCGCCCAACCATAGCGTTTGGGTTAGGGTGTTATTTAAATTTAAAAAAGGTAGAATACTAATGGACATAAGTATATCTGTAATAATATTTCTTTAGTACACCACGGAGTATATTGTGTTTTTACATAATTGGGAATTAGGCTGTTAGAATTATAAACAGTCATTTGTTTTAATAAATGATCATTTATTATGTGTTTTAGATTTTATGAAAATAATTAACCATGAATATTTTATTTTTTATATTTTTTTATAATTTTAATCTTTATTTACAGAAGTAAATCATTTTAATCTGAATTTTTAAATTCAACTTAAATGTTGATGTCATGTACATTTTAACATAATTGCGAATCAAGCCGTTAGAATTATGAACTGTTATTTCTTTATTAAATGATTATTTATTTAACATGTGTTTTAAATTTTATGAAATTAATTAGCTGTGAACTTTTTATTTTTACATTTTTTACTAGATTTAATCTTTTATTTACAAAGATAAATAACTTTGATTTTATTTTTTAAATTCAACTTAAATGTAGAGATTGATCCAAACGCATAAAATAATAAAAATGCATAATAACATAAACATTGAAAAAATGTAGTTGGGAAATTGAACTTGAATATCACATTGATGTGGTATAATCAAAATATTAAAATGTAATATAAAAAATAAACAAATTATATTTTTTAATTATAACATTTGGTATAAATTATAATCAAGTCATCACTATTTGGTTAGAAACAATCTAATAAAAAAACATTCTTTAAAGTTATTTAAAATATTATAACATCTTATTTAATATTTCAAACCATTTCACTACTGTTATATTCATAAAAATGAACATGTATTCATTATATATATATATATATATATATATATATATATATATATAATGTGTTTACTTGGGTTTAATTGGGTTTGCTTAGGTTGGGTTTGGTTGGGTTGGGTAGGGTTGGGTTCGGTTGAGTTAAGTTCAGTTTAGGGTTAGGTTCGATTCGGTTGGGTTAGGTTAGGTTGGGTTGGGTTCGGTTGGGTTTGGTTCGGTTGGGTTGGATTAGGTTGGGTTTGGTTGGGTTGGGTGGGGTTCGGTTAGGTTCAATTCGGTTCGGTTCGGTTTGGGGTTAGGTTCAATTCGGTTGGGTTAAGTTGGATTGGGTTGGGTTGGGTTGGGTTGGCTTCGGGGTTGGTTTTGATTCGGTCAGGTGCGGTGGGGTTCGAGGTTAGGTTGGGTAGGGTTGGGATTGGGTTGGGTTCGGTTGGGTTGGGTGGGGTTCGGTTGGGTTCGGTTGGGTAGGGTGTCGTCGGGTTAGGTTGGGTTGGGTTGGGTTCAATTTGGTTGGGTTCGATCGGGTTGGGTTGGGTTTGGTGTTGGGTTAGGTTTGGGGTTGGGTTGGGTTCAGGGTTGGTTTCCATTTGGTTGGGTTGGGCTGGGTGCGGTGGGGTTCGAGGTTGGGTTGCGTTGGGTTCGGTGTTGGGTTCGATTGGGTTGGGTTGTGTTGGGTTGGGTTGCGTTAGGTTGGTTTGGGTTGGATTGGATTCGGTTAGGTTCGATTAGGTTGCGTTGGGTTGGGTTGGGTTCAGTTAGGTTGGGTTGGGTTGGGTTGCGTTGGGTTCGGGTTGGTTGGGTTGGGTTGCGTTGGATTCGGTTGGGTTAACTTAGGTTTGGTTGGGATGGTTCGATTGGGTTGAATTCAATTGGGTTTGGTTGGGTTCAGTTGGGTTGGCTTAGTTTGGGGTTACGTTCGATCGGGTTCAGTTGGGTTGGGTTTGTTTGGGTTTAGTTCTGTTTGGTGGGGTTCGGGGTTGAGTTGCGTTCGATGGGGATTTAGGTTTGGTGGGGTTCGAGGTTGGATTGGGTTTGGTTGGTTTTGTTCGATTTGGTTCAATTCGATGCGGTGCTGTGCGGTACGGTGCGTGCGGTGCAGTGCGGTCCGGTTCGGTTAGGAGCGGTTCGGTTCTGATTGGTTCGATTGGGTTCGACTCAGTTCGTTTAGGTTTGGATGGCTTGAATTCGGTAGGGTTCATTTCGATTGGGTTGAGCTGGGTTGGGTTAGGTTTGTTTAAATTCGGTTCGGTTCATTTGGGTTCGGTTTTATTGGTTTGGGTTGGATTGGGTTGGGTTGGGTTGGGTTCGGCTGGGTTGGGTTCGGTTGGTTTGGATTGGGTTCAATTGTTTTAGGTTGGGTTGGGTTCGGTCTGATCTGGTCCACTCTGTTGCGGTCCGATCCTGTCGGGTCCGGTCGGGCCGACGGGACTGATTCGGTCCAGTCAGATTTGGTCCAATGTGGTTCAATCCGGTCAGGTATGATTTGATCCGGTCCGGTTCGATGCGGTTTGATCCATTCGGGTCGGGTCGGGTCCATTGTAATCTAATCCGGTCAGGTCTGATCCGGTCCGGTTCGGTAATTTATTTTTACTAGTTATCCTTTTCATTTACGCAAAATACACACGTGTTTAATTTTTTTGCGTGACTGACGGGACAATGATGTCTTTTCACGTTTAATGATTTGTGGAGGGAACCGTTGGCGGCAATTAACATCGTGACATTGCATTAAATATACATTTCGCTTAACTTCGAAAAGCGCCCACTTACACATCACACACCACCTCGGAGCATCTCCTTTTCCTCTTTCTCTTCGAGTTTTCCTTTCTCATGCACTAATCACAGCACCGTTCACCAGTGGCGCTGCATACCTAGTCTGTCTGTATTTTCTTCCGCAATTTCATTCGTCGCGTTTCTTCTCAGCGTGCGTTTCCGTTGCAGCAATGGAGTTTGAGCGCCCAACCGCCGACCGTTCAACTCCCCCGTGACCTACGACGACGCCTCCATGGAGCGCAGCAAGAGCTTCGTCAACGCCTTGCAAGTTTCCTCTCTCTTATCTCTTATTTTTCTCTTTTCTTTGCCTTTCTTGTTTTAATTTCAGATCTATGTCTGTTTGGTTGACGTTGTTTCCGGTTTCCGGTTTCCTTCTCAATTATGTTTGTTTTGCGATTCTGGTTTAGCTAACGCACGAAAAATCGGTCGCCGTGAGTGTCCATTGCTAATTGAGTACTTATCAAAACTTGTTGGGTGTTAGCGTGTATGGAGTCAGTGATTCTTGACAATAACACAAGTATAAGGATCCTTTTGTGTTGTGCGACAACTAGGGGATGGAACTATTAATAAAAGAATCAAGATGTTGTTGCAGAGAAAAGCTATTATATAGGCTTGAAATTTGTTTTAGCTTTTTAGTTAAAAGTAAATGTTAATGTTGTCTTGATATGATATGAAGATCATGATAAACATATGAAGGGGAAGATAACCAGAGAGATTCTGTTATTCCTCTTTGCCAAGGGAAACCCCTTCTACTACCATTGTGAAAACAGGTTATTTGGATCTAAAATTTTCCAGAGAAAATTATGTTTATAAGTCCCTCTCCTCAACTCTCAAATTTTCCAAGTAGACCTCTCTAACTACTCTTACCACCTCCTTTACTAACTGGATTTTCCAGTTACCAGTCACCCATTGCATCTCGTTGGTTCATTTGCCTCCTTGTATAATACACCTTTAATATTGGAATCTCTTGGCGAGGTTCATAACGTATGATGTTTTCCAATGTGATACAAAAACATATAAAATTGGCCTTTATTTATGCTAATGCTAGATCATAATTCTAACTGATTAATGAATCATTTGGTAAAGAAATATAGGGACTAATCTTGAGATGTAACCTAAGATATATTCAAATTAATTGTAAGATACAGTTGCTGCTATATTATTGAAATTTTGTCATGTATTCTAACACTGATCAACTTTTGCTGTGTGTTCTTTTGTACTAACAATCTCCATTCAATTTTGTTTGGCTTTATTAAATTAATGTTAAAACACTTTCTGTGATTTTATCAGGGAAAAAAGTTATGATTACTAGTGCCAGTCATAATGACATCCAGTTTTTAATCATATGCATCTAGGTTGATAGCTATGTATTCTTTCTTGTTTGTTTCAGGTAAATGACAAGAATATTGGGAGCAGGAAAATATAAGAGAAGAGATGCCAGCCTGCTAGCAGTTATTCAATATTTTTCACCCCTATGATCCAGTAGCATACAGGTTTGATAAGATTTCAGTCCCAATGAAGTATCCATAGTATAGTGATTAAATGAGTACCGTAGTCACTAGTGAACCTTGTAATTTAATTTCTTACCATCAGTTTATTTGTACAATATTCCTATCATTGTTTTGGTGCCCTGATTCTTTTTTTTACTAAATTCATACCGTGTATGGAGCAACCATTATAATGTATGGATTATGATAAATAGATATTCTTACAATAATTTTTAGTAGCATAGGACACTACTTTTTCCTCCATATCTATCTCTATGATATCACTAATAAACATGTAATACTTTTCTCTCCTTTCTCTTTTTCACTTCGTAGTACACATAGTATTTCTCTTTCTCTTATGATAAGAGTAATATCAAGGTTGAGAAGTAAACATATATATCATTTAATTATACAATTTTAATAGTTTAATATTGTTGATTTGTGCAATGCTATCTTTCTACATAATGAAAATTCTAGGTTTCACATTGATGCTTGTCTCGATCCTTTAAGTCCAACTGGTCAGAAATTGTCTGGCATTCTAAGAGTTTTGTTGAAATACATTCAACCCAGCATGAGGATTGTTCTGAATCCATTGGTTTGTTGATATATCTGGTTCTGTATCCACTTTTATTCTTTAAACATTTTGGTTTTGTTCTGCAGCTTATTCCTTCTTTAATGGTCTTTTTAGGCCTTTTGAATAAAAATAATATATAAAAAAAAAAGAATTGTAATTATTTGTCTCTTTCTTCACAAGGAATTTGAGCATGCAAAAGCAAGTGCTGTTGGTCTGGTTAGTAAGTTGAGACCCCCTTGAATCTGGTTTTACTACTATCTTTTATGTTTGTGACCTTTTCGGTTGGCCTTTTGCTTTTCTATTTTTACCCAAACTGGTATTACAATTTTGCTTACTCCTTTATGCAATAAACATGCAAAAATAGCTATTTATTCTATGTTGGAAATTTGTTAGTTTGTAACTGTAACAACCTATTTTATTATATGAAATTTGGAAAATACAATTTGAATTAAGAGTATAATAATTTTCCTTTATTCCAATCATGGAGATAATACTATATACATATTACCCTTTGAAGAATTCACAGTCCTAGTTGTAGCATCTTGGCAAGTGAGTTTAGCCTAAGCTTAACCTTAAACTTAAGAAACTTAGACTTAGCAGCGTTGACTCTTGAATCAATGGCCCAAAAGCATTTATTGCTAACATGCCATTATCTATGTTACTTAATATTAATTTGAACCAGTTTATACTTTTGATATATGGATTAGATGAATTGCCCAAGAAGGTTTCACAAGCTGATTTTCCTTGACTTATTTGGTGCAACTTGGTGTTTATGAACATTTTGGCCTGAATGAATCATATCATTCTGGGTGTTGAACAATGTTTTTCAAAATTGAAGTATTCTCCTTCTTGAGTTCATTTAACTGAATTTAATTATTTTTAAAACTGTATGAAGTTTTTTAATTTTTCATTATCTGAACTTAATGTATTCATGTTCCAATAGATCTTTTATTTCAGTTTAAGGAATGAAGGCACATTATTAAAAAAAAAAATTCGTGAAGCTTGGTATCAAAAAAGCACATTGTGTACTTATCGCATAATCCTCACAATTCATTAGGATTTAGGATGTTATTATTAGTATTTTGTTGTTTTCTTATAACTTGTTATTTTCACTCTATCTTTTACCTTCTAATCATATTCCTATCATTAATTTGAGTTTACGAAGACATAAAAGCTTTGAATTTTACTTCATAATTTTAGGTGGTACACTTTTTCTATTTGATAGAAAGGCTTTGAGGTACTTTAGAAAATATGGATATAATTGGAGAAAGAAAAAGGATGGAAAGACTGTGAAAGAAGCTCATGAAAAGTTGAAGGTAATAATTTGGTTAGTTTTTGTGTTTATAGTTTAATCAAATTTGTATAAGATTAGCTTATGCATAAGAATAGTTAATTTTTGTGTTTATAGTTAATTTCTCTCAAGCCATAGTGGTGTCTAGTGCAAAGTGGCCCCTGCCCACTATGTGAGTTGTTGTAGCAGGATGATTTGGTACAATGGCAGTTGCAGACCTAATAGCAGGCTGAAAGGTGGCCTTATCAGGCGTTATAATGTCACTATTGATTCCGTAATCCATCTGAACAGGGAAATTAAGGCTATTTGTGTTATTTAATTTCTGTGGTGGGAGGGGATGCTATTCCCCAAGGGTCATGAGGTGTATGAATATATGTTGGGTTTATGGGTTGGATTCGAGCTAGTGGCCAATTGCTTGAATGGGAAAGTGCTTGTGTTTGACCTAGTATTACGAGTCAGAAGTTGCATCTTATGTTGATATAAACACTCTTGGTTATATCATACCTACCTTTTTTAAATGATCTCAATCTATTTTCTTCATATTTTTCTTGAATTCAAGCAAGAAAGCTCTTCAATATAGAAGAATAGGTGTTTTGTACTCCAGATCTTTGCCTTGAGTGCATGAGTAACTTTTTCATAGATCTATTCTGGTTTATTTTTCCGGGTAACAAAAATATTGTAGTAAATATTCTGTTTCAGATTTGATTATCAAATTCTTAGTTATATGTTGTTGTTAGATAGTGAGAGTTTCTATCCACTTTTCTTAACTTTCTTTTATAGTTTCAAACTTTTAGGTCGATACATTGATGTTCTTAGTTGAGTTTTACAGGTTTTGCATGATTACTTGTCTACTACTTTAGTTCTTCATTGTGATTGATTTTTTGAGTTTCTAATTTGAGTTGATAGTTTCTAGCTAGATTTTACAATTTCTTTCAATAGAGTTGAATAGTTTTTACATGAAATGTGAGTTTTGAACAAGTTTTTACAAGATTTTACAATTTCTTTCATTGTGTTAGGAAGTTACATGTGTATGAAAGGATGAAGAGAGTTAGTTAGCCTAAGCAGCTAGGAGGAGCGGGTAAGGATAGTATAAATAAGTTGGATATTCCATTTAGAAGGGACTTTTGGTGAATTGAAGTTTGTACAAGTCATTCCTATAAGGGGGGAGATTAGGCTCTCTTGTTATCCACATATACTGTATTCTTTGCTGTGAATAATAATACGAGAGGTTATTCAGAAGGTTCTGGTGTGTTTGTGTGTGCTAGCGTGAGTGGGTTTAGGTTTCTTGAATTGGAATCTAACATTTGGTCCGACCTGCCGGATCGAAAGGGAGGTTCTGACGGAAGCAGTAGTTCAATGAACGATAATGAGGAGAAACGTAATCAAGGGGGCATTCAGCAGAATTGGCGGAAACGGGTAGACTTACCGCCGTTTGAGGGAATGGAACCGCACAGTTGGATTAATCGGGCAAAACACTTCTTCGACATCCAGAAGGTAGTGGAGGAGGACAAGGTGGAGCTCGCCTATATCAACATGGAAGGTAGTGCGAGTTACTGGTTTAAAGTTTGGAAAGATAAAGCGAGGGACCGCTCATGGTCAGGTTTGAAATTGGCGTGGGGGAGAAGTAATACAACAGGTTCTGATCCAGTGGCAAGAAGGTGGCAGAGATGGCGCAACATGGGAAGATGTGGCAACTATTCAGGATCAATATCCTGAATTCAACCTTGGGGACAAGGTTGTTGAGGAGGAGGGGGGTAATGTTAGGAAGTTACATGTGTATGAAAGGAGGAAGAGAGTTAGTTAGCCTAACTATCTGAGCAGTTAGGAGGAGCGGGTAAGGATAGTATAAATAAGTTGGGTATTCCATTTAGAAGTGACTTTTGGTGAATTGAAGTTTGTACAGGTCATTCCTGTAAGGGAGGAGATTAGGCTCTCTTGTCATCCACATATACTGTATTCTTTGTTGTGAATAATAATATGAGAGGTTATTCAGAAGGTTCTGGTGTGTTTTGTGTGTGCTAACGTGAGTGGGTTTAGGTTTCTTGAATTGGAATCTAACACATTGTGTGATGCATTCCTGTTTATTTACATTTCAGAACTTGTGTTGTTTATTTTATGCATTTGTGAATGATTTATGCATTCGTTTTTCATAACATCTCTCTTTGATTTTAGCCTTGATTTTTCTCTCTTTTTACCTCACTTATACACAGGCTACATTACAAGCCTTAATTGAAGTCCTATTGATCTTGAGTGTATTTTCTAATTGGATTGGTGTGATTAGAAGTTTTTCAAGTTTATGATAATGTAAATTTGCGTATTGTGTTGAGAGTTAAACACCTAGATGTTGAAGTCTGACGTTTATCTTATATTGACATTATATATAGAGAGAGAGAGTGAAACACCTCATATCCTGGGACATGTGGGTTATGGAATTTTCCACCTTCATGTTAGGGCCATTCAGGATTTGTATGATGTATGCAATTTGATGTCCTCTCTATGAATGAGATATGTCACAATTATTGTTGTTTGCATACTTTGATTTTTAAATACTGTCTTCTTGCTTGCATGCATTAGGGATAATTAATGTTGAATTTTCTTTTCCTGTCTTTTTATCTATGGGGAAAATTATGAGACTTGTAGTTTACTGGCAAAGGCTATGGATGAAGGACAATTTGATGAGAAGCTGAAAGGCCCCAAAAAATACAAATTGAGTTTGCTCCAATCATATTTTTCTATTTTATTCTGCAAATAACTTGCCTTTGAATATTTTAACCTTTGATTTCATGCAGAAAATTGAAGTAAAAAGATTATATCCTCCGTTAACTATCAAAGAATTTGCATCAGACATTCCTAAAGATGCCTAGTGCAAAGTCAGTTTGGGAGTTGTTTTTTTTTAGGTAAATGTTTTCTTTGGTTGAAATTATTATCCTAATTTTTTTCATTCTTATGTTTCTTTTATTTGTGCAGTGTTTTCACTCCTTAATATCCTAGATCGTGTTTTATAGCATGTGTGAAATCCTCATGAAAAATGAAGATGGAATTTATCCAGGTAATTTTACTTGGTTTCTTTCTATCATGAATCTTTCAGTAGAAATGAAACCTGCTTGATTTAATTTGGTTTAATTGAAACTGATCAGAATGACTTTATTTCATTGATTGGTTATGTTGATGTAAAAGTCACAGTTGTCCAATGAATTCATTGATTGGCCAAGGAAATGCTCAACTCATTTTTTGTGGCTGTGATTATATTTTTATTCTTACATCCTATATTTTGTTGACATGATATTTCAGTTCCTGCATGTCAGTCTAGTAGTCTAAGGGTCGTTTTCTGGTGTGCTATTCCATTTTTCAATGAGTGGCTCTCTTTTTGCTTTTATTTTTTGTGCATGTGATTATATTACTATTCTTATATCATATATTTTGTTGACATAATAATTCAATTCCTGCATGTTATCCTAGTCTAAGAGTCGTTTTCTGGTGTGCTATTCCATTTTCAAAGAGTGGCTCTTCTTTTGCTTTTATCTGCCATCCAGTGGTTGTCACATCGTTGGTTCACCTTGTTGTGGCTGGTTTATTACACAAGTGCACAAACCACTTTTGTTTGTAGTGAGTACACAAATCACTTATGGTTGTCACCTGTGTGCAAACAACTTCTAATTA
Source organism: Vigna radiata var. radiata (assembly GCF_000741045.1). Taxonomy (NCBI): domain Eukaryota; kingdom Viridiplantae; phylum Streptophyta; class Magnoliopsida; order Fabales; family Fabaceae; genus Vigna; species Vigna radiata. The sequence goes on along the minus strand of NC_028360.1, from coordinate 20,978,967 downwards.
TAATGTTTGGACCTTCCCTTATAGAGAGGACTTTGTAGAAAAAATAATAAGAACCTATCATGTGGTGAACAAGTTTAACTCTTTAAGTTTAATTCATGCTATAAAAAGTTACAAAAATTACAATAGATTTGGACACTCACAAACAATACTTAACACACCACTATTACATTGGAAAATTGAAAGAATTAGAGATTAGGATGTCTACATAGGCTACGGAGGTTAGATCATCTAGGGTGTCAACATTGGGATCTTGTAAGTTGATGGTTATTGGATTTGCCTGATTTTAACAATCATAATGAGCTCTTAGACCATCACATCTAAGGTGCTAAGTTTTTGAAGGGTTATATGTATCATGTAAAGAGTTAAAGTTTGACACTATGAATTCTCGAGCTCTGAAGTTAATTGGTTATGATGCCGAGAATTTTAAAGTTTATGTACTTTTTAAGTCTAACTAAGTACTGTTTCTTCGTACTCATGTCATGTCTATGATTTTATACAACTAGTGCTTAATTTTATACAATCTGCCATGATACTTAATTTTACTTACTATATTTTTTCCCACCAGAATGTCCAATTCATGTTTCTCACTATTTTTTTTTTCAAAGTGGTGTGAATAATTATGGTGTTTTCTATGCATTTTACTGTTTTGTAAACACAAGACAAATAAATAAATTTAAAATAATTCAGAGTTTTTAAGGGTGACAATTGAGAAAAATAAATTAATTTCAGATCTTTCTCAGCTAATTGTATTTTTTTATTAAGTTGTGTTTAGTGTCTAATTTTTTGTTTTTATGACATTTGATTTACAGAGTAAAATTATTTGATTTGATTTACAGAGTAAAATATTTGATTTTGCAAATGTGTTAATATAGTGATTTTAGCTATTATTTTAGTGTAATTCTANTTTTTGATGAATTCTAACTTAGTAAACANTATAATTCTCATTTTAATTCCTAGATACGGTGGAGATTGATAATTGTTCTGTGAATTCTACTGCATTAAAAAGGAAACTAGGATTTCATTGTGTTGAGAGTTAGTTCACTGTCATTTCAATTTAATGATTTTAACTAATAAGTTCTTTTATTTATAATTTTTACTAACGAGCTTTTGATTTTGACCGAGTTTCTAACTTTTGTTTCTGTTTTTGCATGTGGTACTACATAGTATTACAACTATGTGCTATTTTTTACTTAAATAATAATAAATAAATAAATAAGTATAAAATACTATCAACTAATACATGACTAAATTGAATGATTTTTTAAGAAAATAAAAACATAATTGAAAAAAAATAAATTAGGAGAAGAATTTCCAAACAAAGATAGAAAACTAGTAGTGTAATTAAACAATTAATATTTTATAAAAATATTAAATAACAATAACAATAATTTTAAGTTGGAAACGTAAAATAATAATCATATTATAATACCTAGAGGATAAAAAAAATGGAATTTATACTTCTAAAGAAATAGGTTCAATAAATTTGACTCCGAGATCAATTAATTAAAAGGATAGATTTGATTTACTTTCCTTAGAAAAAACCTGCATTTAAATTATTTAAATCTTTTTAATCTTTTTCAAACATTTTCTTAAATTATTTACCTTTTAAGAAATTAACATTAATATAAAACCTTGTAATTTATGAGTATATTAATTGGCTTAATTGTCTTTTTATTTATTATATTTATTATTCTATTTTTTTATCTAGAAGTTACAAGAATCACATTTACAAAAATAAATTAGAATATTCATTCATAAAAATAATTAATTATTTAATTCACATTTTTCACACTATATTATTTTATTTAAACCATTATATTTATTCTATAATTCATAAGTTCAAAATTAAAAT